>NW_028300706.1:0-85418 GCF_049724085.1 Artemia sp. Qi Xiang Cuo
TTCCGCTATTTTCTTGTGTGGTAGCACAAGAGCAGAACTTTCACTCACAGACGCATCTTGTACGGCAGTCTTATCCACGTCTTCATTAATTATTTTATAGGCGTCTTGAGGCCCATGAGTGAATCTTTCTTCCAAACTATCGTGTATCCCAAGACGTGAGCGGAGCTCTTTCTTTATTTTCTTCATTAGTGTTTCAAAACAAAGTTGAACCCCGTCACCAGTTTTAGCAGAAGTTTCAATAAATAACATAGAGTGGTATTGAGCAAACTTTGCACCTTCTTCTGTGGTAACTTGACGACCTTCCTTATCAATTTTAGTGCCGACTAATATTTTTACAAGATGATCATGCGAGAAACGATGATCTAATTCAAACAGCAAGTCTCTGAGGTTCTCAAATGTGCTCCTCTCAGTGACGTCATAGACAGCTATTGCCCCAAGCGCTCCATAGAAACACTGATAGCAAGTATGCAGGTTACTTACTTTATTATCTTTGTCCCATATACACAGGCGATAAGAATTATTATCTATCTTCATCGGCGCATATACACAAGCATAGATGTTTGTATGTTTGTATTCCTCTTTGAATTTGTCATTTTTAAATCTTTCGATCAAACTTGATTTCCCTGCACCAACATCGCCTATTACTGCTATTTTATAGGTTGGAATAAATTCTTCCTCCATTTTATTTTGAGTCACTAATACTTCATTAGAAGCGTTCTTGTTGGGTCCAGTAGTAATTTTTTCGTAAATTATTTCAAGTATTGCTTCATTTTGACGATGAGCTGAAGAAGATCTTGCGTCACTAAGATTTTGCTCCTTAATAGTTTCTTCTGTACTAGCCATTTTATGCATAAACGATATTTTTAAACTAATTGGCGTTGCCTGTGAAATCCCGTTTATATGCTGACAATGACGTCATAACTGATTCGGCGCTATGATGTCACTATAAAACTGATCTCATACAAGCACTATTATGATGTTTAGATAATTTAAAATGACGTCATAACTGAAAAAGATATGCTAACGGCACTGGTATTATTTCTGCAAAACTAAAAACTAAATTCGTGTCACCATAGTACACCTGAGAATACTACCATCAGTTCTATAATGGTTCTTTCTCAACGAAACTGTTACGAAAAAAAATAAATGTATGCATATGAAATGTCTGCTCGAATAAAACATAGTAAAGCAATACAAAATATAAAGTGAAACTTACGATAAAAATGAAAAAAGGAGCGCATAAAGTCTTCAGTGAAAAGGCCATAGACTTACCAGTATCCGTTTTGCGTAAACAAATAATCAACAAAAGGAGAACATGTATGGTGTGCATTCTTTTGGTAAGCAAATTCGTGACTGTTAAGGAATGATGAATAAGGTCAAAGGCCTTTCAATGGTAATAATAACAAAAATTATTGTTATTAGCGTATAGGGTTATACTATATCTTTTATCATGACCTCACTCTGGCGCGCACCGTATATGCTAACACTATTGCGTTTCACAATAATCCTTAGAAAACAGCTATTTAAAGCGTTTAACTCTCAATTTTTCGTAAAAAAATCGTTCCTGAAGTGCAGTATTTGAAAATTTTCAAGTGGCTGATCCCTTCTCTGTTGTGTTACATGTTCGATAAGCTGCACTTCCCCAATCCCTACTTTTAATCAGAAAGGTAGGCAGATAGCAGTCCATTTAAATTAAAAACGTACAATCAGAGCCGTTCCTAGGGCTGATGGTACTCGCGGAAAATTAATTACAGCGCCTCCCTCTCGGCTCAAATAAAAAAAAAAAAAAAAAAAAAAAACAGATCAAAGTGGGTAATCCCCCAGTGGTAGCGCCCGGGGTAGAAGATCAGTCTTACCGGGCAGGGGCACCCATATGGGGGGGGGGGGAGCTCCAGCCCCCCCATGGCTGAATGATGCTGCCTTATATTTTTGTTTTGAGATTTTATTAGACAGCACTGGAAGTGCCGACAAGACCAGCTAAGCCCCCCTCCCTAAAATTCAGCTTATGGGCGCCAATGTTACCGATTACCTTGAGTCACGCCATTCAGTCAACACAGTGAAGAATATGAGATATTCTTCTGTTACAGAAATAAAATTTCACTTGGTTTCATCATCTGTTACGCTTATAAATAACGATGAAGATCACACTGCCTTTCCAATAATACAAATAACCAAAGGGTAAGACAACGAAAATTATTTTAAGACAATGAATATTTTTTTCTAAATAAATATCTAGGCTCTATATAAAAGAGCCGTCATCAGCTATAATATATAAATATATATATATATATATATATATATATATATATATATATATATATATATATATATATATATATATATAATAATATATAAATATATTAAAATAAAGCAAAGAAATTAAACTTAAGTTAAGTTATAATACCTCTTTAAGTGGAGATTTGGTAGAATATTCACTCAACGTAAAATGCACAAATTTAATTCAAAATGATTTAACATAGTACATAGTAAACATCGCGTTGAAAACATGCTCCCTATTTGTTTTGATCTGAAAGAAATACCTTGTTTCGTGTTTGTTTTTCAGTCTAAGTTGAACTTCCTTGAAGAGATGATGCTAGGACTGTTTTTTTAACTGTCTTAAAACAATTCCTTGTTGTTTATCTTTTTTTATTTGTTTAGTGGAAAAGAAGTGGGGTCTTCATCGTTATATATATATACATATATATATATATATATATATATATATATATATATATATATATATATATATATATATATATATATGTATATTATATATATTATATATATATATATATATATATGTATATTATACATGTTATACATATATATTATGCATGCCATATATCATTCATATAATTATACATAAAATATAAATATTATAGAGAGGATAAATTATTTATTAATGAATTATTAATAATATACAAATTCTAATTATTATTATACAAATTCTAAAAAAAGTATAAAATTATTTGTGTAAAATTTCTCGTTGCTTTAGCTTTTACTATTTGTGTTACACCTATTCTTCTTGACGTTTAGCTACCAAAAAACAAGGCACAAGAGATTCTTAGGCTTGTATTTACCAAACTCACAAAAGAAGAAAAATAAAGAAAAAATGTAGACAAAAGACTAGGGAAAATAAAACATCAACCATTGTATAATCAAGCAAAACAAACATAATCCACAAGAGATTCAAAGCGATAAACTACAACTATTTAAGGCACTCCTTTTCACCAATACTTGTCTGACTTCTTTTTAAGTAGATGTGGCAGATTGGACTCGGTCGTCAACAACTTGGAAAACAAATCCAAGATAAAATTGCAGCATTATACTAGAAACAAATAATGAACTACTGGACAGAGGAGGAGTAACTAAGTGGCGAGAGGAGCTGTAACCCTGACCTACTGATTACGTGAGTATCTTACACTAATCATTTCTTCCACTTTTGCATTTTTTTAAGGGGGGCGGGGGGTTACAGTAACGAATTTTCTAAGGAGGGGGAAGCAAAATATACTCTTTTGTATGTTGTAATTTTTAAGGAAAAAAATCCAACTCTGAAGCATATCTGGCGAACAATTCCATTCCTTGTAGGTCTAATGCCAACAAACACTAAATATAATAAAGCCTGGCAAATTTACTTAGAAATTACGTAATTCAATATTTAAAGTATTTGCTTTCTTTTATTATTTTGTTTTAGCTTATTTAATGCTCACTTGAATAGGAAAAGGGAGAACCCGAGGATGCAATTGCTCCAATGAAGTTTCAAGTCTACAAAATAATTACCAAATAGGAAATCAACCTTATGAAAAGGAGGTAAAACATCCCCGCCCTCATAAAACAAAACAAAAAACACTCGAAGTCCAAACTTATATCACATTCCTATTAGCATAAGTACCAACTTGGTCTTCCAACTAAATCAGTTCAGTTGGTTGTATTGAGAAAGCTGAGTGGATGATTTTTTTTCGGCGATACACTGAATTACAGATTAAACCTGTCAAATGTTCTAAGGCAGTCACGAGCCATGAGTAGTTTCTAGGATCGCCAAGAATATAGATGGTAATAGGCTATGCTACAGGGAAATAAAAAGATACAGAAACTGAAGCGAATGGACATATACACCTTTACACAAATTCTTGATTTGGCTCTCGTTTTAGTAAAGAACCATATATGATTGTGAAATCAGGCTTGAAAAAATCCAACTACTATTAGAATATAATTAACTTTAATGTTAGGGAAAGGAACTTAGGCATATTCTGAAGAGTAGCAGTCACATTATAGAGTAATAGATACACTGTTTTCAAATTAATAACCAGAACGAATCATTGATTCTCTTAAAGACTACCCTAAATTTCAAAGGTGTTCAATAATCAAGGAGGCACACTTGTGCCTCTATAAAGAGGCGACCCACCACAATGTTAAGCGATTTCAGGTCCTAGAGGTCGCAGAGAGACGGCGGTAATCGCATTTTGTAGCCCAAGCTCAAACTAAGAAACTTGCAAAATTTACTCCTCCTCCGACGTTATCTTCATGGGGTAAACTGGGCCGGAAGTTTGGACCCTCCCACGACAGTCCCCCTTTAAGGTTGTCCGATTAGACTAAAAATAAGAGGTTAAGTTTTTCAAGGGTCTGGGAGCGCTTCCTCGAAATTTCAGCTCTATCCGATCACTCCTTCCCTGTTTTTAAAAAACCAAATATAGCCACTTAAAATTCATTTCTTTTTTTTTTCTTAGCCACGCCTACAGGCCACAGTTGGCAACGGATCCGGGTGAATGAGGACTCATTTGAAGCAGAATTCGACCTGTTAGGGCCTTTTGATATTTTCAGACCGAAAAAATTACCCCCCGAATTTACAGTTACGAAAAACCTTAGTTTTTTTCAAATAATACAGATAAACAGGTTAGACATGCTTTGTTATGAAAATATCTACCCGTCAATTTTCATAACAAAGCATGTCTAACCTGTTTATGTGTATTATTTGAAAAAAACTACGTTTTCTAAAGAGTTAAAGAGGCTGAGTTACAAGGTCAACCCTTAAAACGTATAGGGATTAAGAGGCACAGTTGGGGGGGCTGTTAAAGAGGCTGAGTCACAAGTTCGAACCTTAAAACGTACAGGGATTAGGAGGCACCCTGTACGACGTGATTTGAGTATTCAGGAATTAAAAGCCTTAACACAAGAATGTTCAAGAGCGGGGGGTTTGGGGGGGGGAGCCCCCCCACATTAACACCTGACACGATCAGCTAACAGTTATTCAATCAAAAATAATTAAAAAACTTTAAAAAAAAGTGAAGAAATTATTTTAAAAAAACTACGTTTTATAAAGAGTTAAAGAGGCTGAGTTACAAGGTCGAACCTTAAAACGTACAGGGATTAGGAGGCACAGTTGGGGGGCTGCCTCCCCCAAACCCCCGCTTTCGCAGCCTTTAAATAAAAAAAAAGTTTTTTAAACTGAAAGTAAGGAGCGACAATAAATCTTAAAACGAACAGAAATTATTCCGTATATGAAAGAGGCTGTGCCCTCCTCAACGCCTCGCTCTTTACGCTAAAGTTTTTATTGTTTAAAAAAAGAGTTGTGAGAAAGTCAAACTTTAGCGTAAAGAGCGAGGCGTTGAGGAGGGCACAGCCTCTTTCATATACGGAATAATTTCTGTTCGTTTTAAGATTTAATGTCTCCTTACTTTCAGTTTAAAAACCTTTTTTTTATTTAAAGGCTGCGAAAGCGGGGGTTTGGGGGCGGCAGCCCCCAACTGTGCCTCCTAATCCCTGTACGTTTTAAGGTTCGACCTTGTAACTCAGCCTCTTTAACTCTTTAGAAAACGTAGTTTTTTTCAAATAATTTATAGAAAGGTCAAGTGGTAAGACAAGAAGGAATAGAAGGCTTTTTCTTTTTACAGAATACGCTTTTTACTTTTCACTTTTAAAAGACATGTGCGATTTATAGGCGACATGTTTAGGTCATTGTGCAAAAAAAGGAATCCATTTCATTAAAAAAAAAAAAAAAAAAAAAAAAAAAAAAAAAAAAAAAAACAATGAATCACGGTAGATTAAGTGAAGAAGCAAGAAAATTAGATTTTCAAATAGTTTTAGAAGAATTTAGAGAACCAATACTTAGAAATTTGTAAATTCATGTAATATTCGGTGAAGTAAATTTTAAGTCATTTTTAGTAGTTTCATAATATTTGAAGGACAATAACGTAAATTAGCGTAAGCTCAAAATGAGAACAAAAAGGACAAAAGAGGAAAAAAAAGCTCAAAATTAAAATTATGGACTAAAAAAAAAAAAAAAAAAAAAAAAAAAAAAAAAAAAAAAAAAAGCTATGCCATCTGGCATTTCTTTGCATATTTTTTTCCAATTTAATAATAAGAGTAATTAATTTAATTGGTGTAGCTGGTAAAATCAATGTAGCAACAAGTGTTTTATCTCAGTTCCTGACATAAAAATAATTCCAAAGCATGAAAAAATGCTCAGAGATGCCAAACGCTAGGTAGCGTTAGTGTTTTTCTTTTACTGACACTAGTGCCAGTTTCCACTCTTATAAGCTACCCATACTCCTTGGGCTAGCCTAAATTTCAAAGGCATTTGATAATCTAATAGAAAGTTCTACTGGGCAAGTGGTAAGAGCTTGCCGCCTTCACACGCGTTTAAATCACTAAACGTTTTCAAATTTTATTTCGTTTCCAAACTTCGGTTTATATTGTTCATACTGTTTCATAAATGTTCATTGTGTTTTCAAATTCAAAGCACAACAGCTTTTGATTCTTCTTCAAGATTAAAGTAATCTTGGTAAAGCTTACTACATTTTGGAATAAATAAATAAATGGAGATTAAAGTAAACTTTAAAGGCATTCAAGAATTAATGGAAAGCTCTATTCAATCTCGAAAAGCTCCCAGAGCTATCTAGCATATCACGGGAAAACAAGATGATAATAAAAGGCCATAGTATCACCATCACGTTGGTATAACGACGCTTATATTGTTAAAGTGGTGCATCAGAACAAGTATTTTCAGCACGTAATAATTTACAGAATACACCAGGCATTTTTTTTCTTTTTTATTAATTCAAATAGCTAAAATATACTGCAGCCAGCAATGTTTATTTTTATAGTATGATATATAGAGTTTCCTACGATCTCTTAATCCCTTTCAAAACACCTAAGTGCTGGTAAATATTCAGGCAGTCACAGATGGCAGCAACGTGTTCTACAATACTGATATATTCTTAACAATCAATATTCTTCCAACCTTAGAAACTTCTCACGGCACATCCGCGGTTGTATTTTTAAATAGAGGGAGAGAGCTAGAAACGCAAACAAATACAACAGTAATATAATACCTAATTGTGTTGTTAGACTTAAAATTTTCATACAAGATTGTTTTAGGTGAAACAGCTTATTGTTTAGGTAAAACAGGAAAAGGTTGAGAAATGAAAAAAAGCAAAATTAATAGTATCTAGGATCTTTATGCAAAGTATTTAACGGTTATCCGTTAAATAACCGTTAAAATATTGAACGGTTATCATTTAGTGTGTCAGTTACAAACATGGCAAAAAAACAACACAAGATTGTCGACACAACAACTTCGTAACCATAACTTCAATTACAGCTGAGTTGCCAGACCTTAATTTCCGGCGTACATTTCTCTTTTTTTCCGTCAAATGATTCTTGTCTTCTTAATAACAATGCATTATTTTTGTTTGTAAGAGTTAACTCCTATGTTTCATAAATTTTAATTTCTTTGATTATCAATTATATTAAAATAACAAACTTATATTTTAGTAGTTCACACGTAATTGATCCAATCAATCGACATTTTATTGATTTACCACCCTTAAGAGTATTTCTAAAACTGAATATCACAAAAAATTTTCCTCTTTTCTGGAAGAAAAACATGTACCTTCCTCTTCTTCTCAGAATAAAACCTGGCAATTCAAAAATTAAAGCAACAATGAAGCAAAAACCGAAGTCAGTAAGCAGCAATACAATACAATAAAAGGTACGTTCACAACTGGCAAGAATCTATCCGTACTTCGCACACGTTTTTCAAAAATGGAGATTAGGAAAAATGGTAGTTATGCCGTCACTATTGTAAAACAGAAGCTAAATGTTTAATTCTGATTAATATCAATAATTACAAGAATTCGACAAAAATCCTAGTTCTTTGACTAAAATCACAACGAACAAAACAACCAGAACTAGGAATTCTTAAGGGGAAATGACCTCTAAGGACCTCCACCAAGCTGTCCTCAGTGTTCAAAACAAAACAGACAAAAACTAAGCTTTTGAAGTGAATATTGACAAAGCAGAATACACATTGAAACAAACAAACAAAAAACCAAGCCGGAATAATCGGAAGACTATTCAAAAATTAGATTATTTAATTTTTTTGGCATTTTTTTTTTGTCAGATTCTTCTGCTTTATTTATGTTCAACTCAAAAGTTTTTTTTTGCACTGGAAACGGCCTGGCGGAGGTCCTTGCCGAAATATCTGCTTATTTTAGCTTCGTTTTTTTTTTTAACTGGCTGGAAATCCCTCTTGTTTTCTTGGTTATTTTTTAATTATATATATTTTTTTTTTATATATTTTCTCGTTTTTTGTCAAACGTCAAAAATGAGCTTGGTAGTATTTGGAAGTCACTTTCAGAGTAAAACTCACAATTGTAGCGCCCAAAGATTTTTCTTCTTTTTTTACTTTCCACTTTTGAAATACGTGTGCGATTTATAGACAACAGATTAAAGCTATTCTGCAGAATCCAAAGGGGCTTCAACTTCAGGAGTTTCTGGGGTCACTTCTTTCTCACCTAACTGAGACAACGTTTTGTTGATTTTTGCCAAAATACGCTCAAAATTAAACTCGTTGGTTTCATATGAAGGGACAGCTTCTGGTTGCTCCTCGGCCCCTGTGGGCGGAGATTCAAGCTCGGTAGGTACAGGGAGCTGCGAGAGGCAGCCAGCTAATCCTTTCTGCAAAATAGACCGAATATGTTAGCGCACAGAAATTTAGTTTTTCTTTTGAATAAAGATCATAGAATATCAGATTCTACAGCTAACCCTTTCAGCAATACAGACTGAATATAGTAGAGTAAATAAATTTAATTGTTCTGTAAAATATGATCAGTGGACGATTCATGTCCGATTTTGTTATGCTAATTACAATTCTGTTCTCAATATATTTCTACCCTTCTTATATCTTTTTTTAAAAACGAATTTTGTGTACTTTACTATTTTATACTGGGACTTTTGACATATACAATTACTTTTATACTATAAGTCATACTATTTACTATGACTATTATGCATTTTATACTATTTTAGATCATTTCTAAAGAAGAACTAAAAAAATATAAAGTGAAGGAAATTCAAAATTTGACACGGCTGACAATTATAATTTGGTCGGTCCTAAGCAGAAAGGGTTTAAAGCATAACCATTATTTCTAAAACTTAATATTCAGGGTCTGATAATTAATTCCAATTAATTTTTATAATTTTATATCCAGCACTTAAGAATTTTATTAAAAAAAAAAGTTTCTTATTGACGAGGCCCCTTAGATATTACTTAAGGAGATAAAATCTAAGGATAAAATTTAAGACAAAACTTAAGGGGAAAGAAACCTTTGTTTTATCTTAAGAAATTTCCCTCAAAAGTTTCTTATTGAGGAGGCCCCTTGGATATTACCTAAGGAGAAAGAAACTTCAGTTTTATCTTAAGAAATTTACCACAAAAGTGTCTAATTGAGGAGGCCCCTTAGATATTACTTAAGGAGCTAAAAGTTTCTCCCATCACCTTAACTTCAAATGGGGTTGTGCAAGTATATCCTTTCAGAATCGAAACAATATCATTCTTTTGTTAAGTTTTAAAGCAAAATAACTCCCCGCCATTCCTTCCTTAAGGCCATAAACAGAACAGTATTCATATATTGATATTACAAGATCGTTATCTTCCTATTACTGTCGGACTAGCAAACAACTCTAGCTCCTGAACTATTGTTGAAAAAATTTTAATAGAAGAACTATATACAAATTTAAATAACAATAATCTTGTCATTTAAAAAGACAATAATCTTGTCTTTAAACTAACAATAATCTTGTTAGTTTAAAATAAATCTTCTCCCTTTCAGAATGTTTCTTGTTGGATTCAAATAAACTTAAAACTTCAATTGAAATCCAAATTTTGACGAATTAAAATTATATTCTTCAGAATTTGTCTCAATCTAGTGGGTTATTACTGTCTAGCGAGTAGTATTTTTGATTCCAAATAATTTATGTCTTTAGCGCCAAAGTTTCTTCTCTTGTTACCCTTGCTCTTTTCTATAAATCAGTGGCATCAACTAGAGGGCGGGGCATCCCCCCATTAGATCTTGAAAATCCTTTTTTGGTATGTTCATTGGAAATGCATTTTTTGGTATTTTCCAAAACACATCATAAATTGAAAAAACCCTATATATGATTCATACCCCCCCCCCCGAAGTTTCGTGAACCGAACCCTACATAATATGTTTTGATTTTGGATGGTAAAGCTAAGCGCTAAAATAAGTCGATTTAATCTTCATTATCAGTTACATCATTATCGCTTCTGCTAATTGAAAAACTGATTTTATGGCTCAATTTTGTACATCTTGAACCCAGAAGACTTTTATAATACAAATAGTTTTTTTTTATAAATCTATAAATTAAGTCAACACCAATTCCTAAAATGTGCTGGTGTCAGAAAAAATAAACTCTAATTTAATCACTTAAACTACAAATTGCTATCGTGCGACCAAATAAATAAAACTTAAAACAGATGAAATTTTAATTTGTGCGCTGTGGGATAGGGAAATCTGAACAGAACATAAAAATATTTCTTCTAAAAATGTACACGGTGATGCTTATAATTTCGCACATAAACATTGGTATATTTAGCACCAAATGTATATTTCTACATTTAGTGCTAAAACTAAAAATTGCGATTTTTTTCTTCATTCTTCTAATTGCGACTACAAAATGGAGTTTTGTCAGCCATCTATATGCATATTTATATGTTTTAATAATACTGCACTAAAACAAACAAAATGAGTAGATTTTTAGCTGTTTCCAACATTTTAAGATGAACTTAGATTTTTATCTGCTCAACGATACATGCATTTATTTTCAGTTCATATTTGGCAACAAGATGTTACAGTTAGGTTTTACTGTGGTTGTATCATTTGAAGCTGTGTTTTGCTCTTTATGCTTTTTATAAATTTTGTGTGTTGCTATGCCCCACAGGCTTTTGCAATAAAATCGTATCTTCTCTATTCTTATATAATTTTAACCATTCAAATATTGTGATCACAAATTTAGATCACAGGATCACAAATTTAAAAACTTAAACTACAAATTACTATCGTGCGACCAAATAAATCAAACTTAAAACGGATGAAATTTTAATTTGTGCGCTGTGGGATAGGGAAATCTGAACAGAACATAAAAATACTTCTTCTACAAATGTACACGGCGATGCTTATAATTTGGCACACAAATATTGGTATATTTGGCACTAAATGTATATTTATAATCGCAAGTCTAAAACTTAGTACCACGGAAGGTGAAGGCCAACAAGATGTAATGGTGAAGTCAAAATGATTTTAAATATGTGTCAATTCTAATTATTACTTCCATGTTATCTTTTATTATCCTTCGATAAGCTGTATGTAGAGTGGGTAATATTGTGAGTAATATTGTGAGTCCTGACGATGGGTCAGGACTGATAACTGTGTTGGGAAGTGATCTTTTTTTTTGCAACAGCTAAAATCGACTATTGTATAAATGCTTCATTTGTGCTACATTGGTGTCTTGGTAAATATTTACCATATCGAGCTACAAATAAAGTGAATATACCGCTCGATGCCTTTTTTTATGCTCTTTACAAATATAATAATCATTTTTGTCGGAAATGAATTTTACCCCCACCCATATTTATACAATTCAGGGTATATATTTGCACATTGGGGGGGGGGAGGAGTGGGGGGTGGGGTGGGGGTAATGTTTTATTTCTGATGTAAATGAGAGGTAAGTTTAAACTTTTCCCCCACCCTTCTAATGTGGAAATATATACCATAAATTGGTATATATAGGGGTGGGGGCTAAAATTCCTTTCCAACAAAAATGATTATTATATTCGTAAAGAGCATAAAAAAAGCATCGAGTGGTGTATTCACTTTATTCCTAACTCAATAATATGATTTGGTAAATATTTACCGGTGTCTTTTTTTTCTACGTGCCGGGTTTTACACTACGTGCGGCACTTACACTGATCACTATTGTTGAACAGAAAGTTGTCGGTAATTTAATTTACTTTTTTGTTCTTTTATCATTCTATTTTTATTTTGACAATGGTTGATTTGAGCGAGGATAGGCTGAGGGAACTTGAGAGACTGATTAGTGATTTTTCTTTAGTTTTGGGGGAAATTCTTAATTAACGTGATTGGGTGCAAATGCAATAGACAATGTGAATTCAGAGTACTTTCACTATGTGAAAGGAGTTGCATGACTGAAAGTGTAAGAAAGAATATAGTAAGAAAGAGTGTAAAGTAAGTATAGTAAGTATAGTATAGTAAGTAAGCAAGTATAGTATAGTAAGTATAGTAAGTAAGTATAGTAAGTAAGTATAGTAAGTATAGTATAGTATAGTAAGTAAGTAAGTATAGTATAGTAAGAAAGAATATAGTAAGAAAAGAGTGTATAGTAAGAAAAAGTGTAAGAAGGAGTTGCATGACTGAAAGTGTAAGAAAGAATTGAAAATATTTAAACGAGTTTTCTAGCATTAAATAGCAGGTTTCAGTTTTGAACCTGAGCCCTATTTTAGTTGAATGATTGTTCAGCACTTTGAAATATTTCTGGTTAACGGTTACATATGTCATGCAGTGGCAACGTGGTGAATTGACAGTATATTTTCAAATATGTTATGGCATGAAAATCCGCCCGATATTGCACTATACCAAAAAATCACTTTCGAATCTAAGGTGTTGGAAATCCTTGGCCCTTCTTTAAAAATTTTGGTACTGGTTATACATATGCCAGGAAATGTTGATGTTTTTATTACTTTGATAGATGATTTACTTGAGATATTTCGAAATCACGTGAGATGTTTTATTAGTGAGGATTCTAACAATGATTTATAAAAAATGCATGATATTGGATCCTAGAGCTAAGATTGTTTTTCAATATTATGGCGAGTAATGGTTTTTCCTTCTTCTATTATAAGTAAGAGAGTTATCTAATCTTAAGCACCCCTCACTGACGATGTTTTTTTGAAACGGCGAATATTTTTGCATATTATGGCGAGCCCTGGTTTTTCCTCCCACTATTATAAGTACGAGAGTTATCTAATCCTAAGCGCCCCTTACTGACAACTAAAGCACCCCTTACTGACAAAGTTTTTAAAAACGGCGAATATTTTTGCATATTATGGTGAGCACTGTTTTCTTCCTCTCACTATTATAAGTACGAGAGTTATCTAATCCTAAGCACCCCTTACTGACAACTAAAGCACCCCTTACTAAGAAAGCTTTTAAAAACGGCGAATATTTTTGCATATTATGGTGAGCACTGTTTTCTTCCTTCCACTATTATAAGTACGAAAGTTATCTAATCCTAAGCACCCCTTACTGAGAAAGTTTTTAAAAACTGCGAATATTTTACATATTATGGCGAGCAATGGTTTTTTCTTTCACATATTATAAACGAGAGCTATTTAATCTTAAGCACCCCTTACTGACAACGTGTATACAAACGTCAAATATCACTCTCCTAAAGTTAATATAAATAATGTGTTTGACATGTTTGGGATGATGTTTACAGCAGATGATCTGGCAGCAGATTTGACCACAAAGTGACCAAAGAATCCGAAAGGCACATGTAAATGCAGATTGCCCAAGTTGATTTAGAAGAAAGCTTTCTGGGTAACAATTCAATGTCCTGGAGAATGTGCATATAAATAACACATTTTCAATAGATTAAGTGTCTATTAATAATAAGGAATCAGGGATGAGTTAGAGTAGGCCAAATAAGCCATGGATTTCAAATCTTTTTTTAAGATCCATGGAAAGACGTCAGGTATTTTTTACAGATCCTCCACGGACAAAGAGCGTCATGAAGACTATAACCGGACATTGAATTCACTTCTTGGTAAAAAGACGAAGTAGAATTTCAAGCAGAAATTTAAAGAAGTGCAAGGAGGTCCTGCAAAACATGGAAAATCATGGAGTCTTTGACTAATCCTGGTACATGAATAATGATTCCCGATATTGAACCATCTCATTCATTTAGTGCTAAGGAAATATGTTTGTATTTGACGGGAGGGGAGTGGAAGGGTTCCGCCATGTACTGACGAGTTATCAAGTAATGGTACCTTGGAGGATTTTTCCGGATGATTCTTTGTTGTTATTTTCCGATGATCTTGTTATTTTCTTGTTAGTTTTCGGTGATGTTTTCTTGTTATTGCGCCTTGTATTGAATTATCAAAACCTGTGAACAAAAGAACAATACTACAGCAGGGTCAGATTTTTCGGCTCATATCATGCATCATATCTAGTAAATTCTCGTGTTGGATTAACTTGTGCCTGCAAAATATTATATATTCAGAATGTTTGAAATTGGATTTAGTTGTTCCTCATTTTAAAACAGTTGACAAGAATGATCTGACGGGTTACCATTTGTCGCTATTAATCATAAATGACTTTAACCATTATGTTCTTTCATCGAAGCTTCGCCTTGTAATTTGATCTTTTCTTGGGAATAAATCTCAGTGCGGTAATACAGGGAAAGTTAAAATCTGAATTCGAACGTAGAGCGTGGAGTTCCACAAGGATCAGTTCTAGGAATACAATTATCTCTCTTCTCTGTCTCTGTATATATATGGCTTGAATAGCTCGTGAGTAAAACATTCTGGGAGCTAAAACATTATGCTGAACGATCTAAGATGGTTCTCCATAGTTTTTCAGATGAAACACGATTACTCTTGCCATAGCATCGCAAAAAAAATCCTAAGTTTATTCTCACAGTGGGAATACAGTACATTGAACGATGGATGCATGTAAATAGGCTGGCACTTAATCGTGGTAACAGGAAGTTTGTTTTGAATAGAATAATGGCCAACTGCTCCCCACGGACAAGGATAATTCAGCTTGAAAGTGGCAACTTCATAGAACTCACTGTGTGAAGCACCTCAGTGTTTTAGTTGTCAAGTTTCCGAGACCAGACCTTCTTTTTCTTTAAAAGCTTTAAGAATGCTTTATTTTTCGCTGGTTCATTTATATTTGCTCCTGGTTCGTTCACAGAGCTAATTTTAATAAACCTTTGGTGCTTCTTAAGGTTCTCCAGAGCAAAGCAACAAGACTGTTAAGCATGGTCTCCACCCCGAGTGATTTATCACTATTTCTTGTGATTTGATATTGCTTTTAAAAAAAACACTATATCAACCAAAGAATCACTAAAATCCATCCTAATTATAACACAGATAGTGCTACTCTTACGAGGATCTCAACCCCAGTAACCACAAGGTCTTTGCATTGTTCAAAATACAGGACCACAAGTTTAGAATAAACCGTCGCCTGATTTGAAAGAAACAAAGGAAATAAATGATGTTTGTCGAAAGTCAAGAACGTATTGCATGAATTAATAAAGGTCACGTAATAGAATAGGTCACAGAATGTGAACGAATGAAAATCGGGTCAGGTGGCTCTCAGTAGTTTCCGGTTGATTTGAGTTTTTAGCGTTTTTAGTTTTTATAGCGTAACTGGAAATATACATGTGTGAACTAGCATAATGATTATTGTCTGAACAAAGACCAAGATTGAAAGCTTGTATGAAAGTAGTAAAGTTTCCAGGTTTTATAGTTGATGCCTTTTCTTGTTCCCTCTTCTCTTACTTTAGGGCTTGGATCGGGTAACGGAAGACAATGGAGAGGAATTTGTAACGTCTTGAGGAGTTGTTGTTTGTGAAAGTGCAATAAACACAAAATATTAGTATGTTTGTTCTGTCTTTTTTTGGGTATCCAGCATGCAATTATGCACAGGATATTGTTTTGTATTCAAATATAATGTCAATTTTATAACTAAATTTGATAAAATCAACAATTAAATTCAATAGCTTTATGTTCGCGACAAATGGCTTTGCATCCTTATATTCAGGGAGTTTTTTTTTTCAATATAAAGGATTTTCTAAAATTGGATGTTCTAAAAAAGGATGTTCTAAAATTTTGCTATTAATTTATGTATGCTATCATATTCATTGTTTCTAAAACTGATCAAAAGAGAAGTTTCCCAAACAGCGTTTCTTTTTTTTTTATATAACTGTAAGTGATGATGTTGATGAAAAACAACCCAAGATATATCATAGGAACTATTGCACTAAAAGTCCAAACTTACAAAGCAAAAGAAAAATAAGTTAAATTGTTAGTACGTTTTTTCCGTAATGTAGTTATTTTTAGTATTTATTAATCTTTTAGCTTTTGAAACACATTCAATGCCAAAAGGGTGAAAGCATAATTTATAAAAGATTTTCTTAAACGCTAATTCAGAAATTCTATAATTTTACTGAGGGATTTAGAACTGTGAGGCAGAAAAATGATAAAAAACAAGAAAAACAAAGATAAAAAAGATCCAAAAAACAAAACAAAACCAAGCGAAAATTAGTAAAAGACCGAAACATAGGCAAAAAAAAATAAATACTAAATTGAGTTAATTTACGTTTTAGTAAAACTTAGTGCAAATAAACTAAATGTTAGTTTTTGTTAACCATGCGTAGGGCCTATCTACCAAGACTGAACATTGTGTCAGCTGAACTGAAATAGATAGGAGTATAAAAAGATATAATACAAAGTATCCCTAAAAGGTACCCCCCCCCCCCTTTCCCTCATCTATCCAATTTTGACCACTCAGTAACTGACAATTTAAGCGGGAAAGGATAATATCATTTTCCCCAACTATTGAAAGAGCCTTGTGTGGGAAGTCCCCTATGGTTCACAATACTAGTAGCAAGAAGTAGCAAATTTATCCCTGAAATGAATTAAATGTTCTTAAAATCGGGACTCGCAAGCAGTAATACTATATTTTGGAATAAAAAATAACATGAATGTAGTGACTTGTATTAAATTATTACTAGCAAACAATATATTTAACTGACAAGTAACTGGTTAGAAGCATTTTTTATAAAAATTTAATACGATTTAAGAGGAAATTTAAAAAAAAGAAGACAGTTTAATTCTCATAAAAAGTAAAAGCTCGACAACAGCAATAATAACAACGTTGTAAGATTCAAATCAAATTTTACAAAAACAATATTGCCGACAACCACATCGGCAATTTTCTTCGTACAAGTTTTTTCTGTGACTCCCAGTTTTTAGGGAAATTTACTAATAATATAACGAAAACGTAAAAACATTATCAATTAGAAAATTAAAAAAAAGTTGAGAAAACAAAGGAGCAAGGTTGGATATTTTTATTACAAAAATTAATTACATATAATTAATTTATAGCAACTGTGGAAATAAAATGATGCCTGCAAAATATAAGACCATTCAAAAGTTGAATTTTAAAAGGACGGTAAAACTGGGACTACGAAAGAATTTATAGTTTTTCAGTAAAATCAAGATTTTCATGTAACATAATAAACCTAAAAAAAAATTTATTTTTTACTACAAAAAAAGAGAGAAAGAAAAGAACACATGGCCTAAAATTGGTCATATTTTTATACATAATTAATTTAAATTTTATATATAATTAATTAGTATTTTGTAATTTAAATTATACATATTAATTTATAATTACATTTTTACAATCATTATGATTATATATAACTACACAATTTTTAGGGTCATTACATTAAGAGCTTGTGCGCTTTAAGAATTTTCAACCTTGTGATTGAAAACATGCACTTCAAGTTGACATCCAATTTTACTAGGCACTGCAAATAGCCCCTTTAAACCACACATCTAAAGTAGAACACTACAATTGTTGGCTAATTTCAAGTGAAATAGGACGAAACAAAATAAACAATTAGACAGCCAACAGTTAAACACATTGAGTCGTTGGGTGTGGAAAAGAGAAAAATTTATCGAATCTTATATCCCATATTTGAACTCCATTTACCTGTCTAAAATCATAAACTCACTATTTGATTTTTTTGAGTCGTTGGCTGTAGAAAAAAAAAAATAAAAAAATTCGAATCTTATATCCCATACTCGAACTCCATTTAGCTGTCTAAAATCATAAACGCACTATGATCTTTTTTTTTCAATATTTTGACTTGATAGACTATAAAATTGCTGACGGTTACATCGATTGATGACGACCAGTGAACCGGTCAATGTCCCTGTTCAATAAGAATGGATTACAAACTCAATGTCTGCCACCATTTTCCGCATATTCTGGGAACTTCATACTATTATAGCTCAAAACCCTGTTTTTTTTGTATATAATGCTAATCGATTTGGATACATCAAATATAATATAACAATACCAACACGGGGAGCAAACAATCTAATTTAAAAATTAAAGCTTCATCTGGGTAAATTTAGCCTTGACCATATTTACCGAGAGATTTATTTTCGGACCAATCATTCTTTCCACCAAGAAAAAACAACACTAAAACAATTCACACATTCGCCTATCTAAGTTACCACCAAAAGCATTATCTCACCAAAAGCCATAACCATATAGTTACTCAAAGCCAAGGCAGAAAAAAAGAAGAGAAAAGAAATGCCTACATCCTCAAACTCGTCTCCTTCTTCGTGAGCTTTCACCTCCTGGGCCTCAAAAATTACTTCGTGCATCTCAGGTACTGGATTTTCTACTTCGGTAAATGCACCGGGTAAAGTTTCAGGGATAACTTCGATTATATTTTCCTGAACTACTTCAGGTTGAGTATTATCAACTTGTAATACGAGAGTATTTTCTAGGGGTAATGTTACAGCCGGGGTATCTTGAGTCAACTCATGTAGTTTTTCAAACTGAGGCAGTGATTCAAGTGTGCGAGGTTGCTCCAAAATCACATAGTTTGTCATGTCAGTTATTGCGCTTGGTCGATCTAAGCTAGGATGATGGATATCAGGTAGAGGTCGCGGGGTTTGAGAAAGGGTATAAAGTGGCGTAAGACGAAGCCAATGGCGATTGCATATTACTTCTTCCTATAGTAAGCAAAGAGGAAAGTGATGGAAAAAAGAAGAGAAACGTGCAAAGTCTTCAGTTTCTAGAGCACCTAGAGAACCTTGCCCACCAGCATAATTTAGCTAGGTGGTAAAATAATTTTAATTTTGGATATATTAGCTCGCCTGCAGTTATGTCTGCAATTTAAATATAACACTCTACAGAACAAATCAAATAATTGAATAAATAAAGTAAAAACTACATTAAATTGTCCATGGCTCAGCCTCACGTGATATACATTTCGCCATTTTAGGATTCACTATCTAAAACTAAGCAGCTGAAGGTTCGTTCGGGAACTTGTCACTATTTGAGGTTCTGTTAAGTTTCCCGCTGTTTTGCAGCAATAGTTTTATTTTGCATAAATATTCTGTTCCCAACCTTTTAGATGAAGTGAGTTGTGTGAGGTTTAATGCATTTAATAATCACGAGTGCTGCTTGGGTTAATTTTATATTTTGCATTTTTTCTATTGTTAAGAAGTTAATTTTTCTTTATGTTATTTTTTCATGTCCTTCTTTCCTTTTCCTTAATCCACTTTTTTTATATGTTAGTAAACGGACGAGAAAAGACTTATTGTAAACTACTGAAAAAAATTCAGATATTTTTAGTTCATTAAAAAAACAACTAAAAAATTAATTCGATCACTACATATCAAAAGCCGTATCCAAGGAGGGGGTTAGAATTGAAACAGCGCTGAATTTTGTCACTTGCCATGGTGAGATCTTGTGTTTTAATTGGGAAAAAGAAGACACATATGTGCTTCTTTTGCAGAACTGTGTGTGTTTCCTTGTTGTTCAAGAAGGGGGCTGTGGAACTCCGGTCAAGGGTCTTCAACAGTGACAATTTCAATGAAACACTTTATTTCAATTTGGCGTCATTTTAAGAGGTTTCAGGGTTTTTCTCGACATTCACGACATTTTTCTTTCTTATGTTTTGTCATTCATTTCTCTTTTACTGCATGTGTTCTAACAAAAAGCAAAAAGTATCTAAAATCTATTTCAAATGAGAAGAAAGGGAGTTAGTTGTAGAAAGGTTATTTTTAAAGCAATTATTTAGCAGACAAAGCTTATGTATTTGTATGTTTCATATTTCAAGGAAAGGGCGACCCAAACCCTCCAAGCCTCCTATTGGCAGAATTAAAATTATTATTATTATTATTAAAATTTGCAAATTTTAATAATAATTTAATAATTGTATTACATAATTATTATTTTAATTAAAATTTAAATTATTATTATTATAAAAATTTGCAAATTTTAATAATAATTTAATAATTATATTATATACTAATAATAAAGATTAATATTAAAATTTTGAATGAATATTGAACCTTCACAGTGATTGTTTGAAACAACAGAATGATATTATAATCTTAGTATTTGTAAAACATTCCTATTTTTTACGCAAAACAAACTTTTAGCGCTTAGACTTACTTTTTTATTTTTCTTTCTTGTGTTTTGTCATTCATTTCTGTTTTACTGCATATGTTCTAACAAAAAGCAGGAAGTTATATGAAATTAGGACTTTTTTCAAAGACCCTGACTAAAATAAAATTTCAGAGATCATTTCGGCTATTTAACCAATAGCCGTTCTCAACAAAACAGAAGAAAGACAAAAGGTAAATGAAAATGAAACCAATAAAAGACCTGGCTCACGACAAAAACCTCCTTGGTCAAAAACAAACAAAAATCGAAAATTATAAACCAGAATTGAAATAACCTCATCTATTAGCAAATTATAGTTAAATGGCTGAGTTCCGTGAAGTGATGAAACCAAGTTTCTTTTTATTTTGTTTTAGCATTTATTCTATTTCACTGAAGTTTGTTTAAGTTTATCGTTAAGTTATTAGCTTAAGTATAATTCACTTTTTATTAGTTTTTATCAGTTTGGTTGTTATAACGTTTCTTCTATTTCGGTGAAGACTGCTATAAGTCATATAGCCAAAATATTTGCTTAAGCTTTATGTTAAGTATTTAATTTATTTTACTTACTTAAAATTTTTATTAATTTGATTGTTTTAACCTTTCTTCTATTTCGCTGAGGATAGCTGCAAGTCATATAGCCAAAATATTTGCTTAAGTTTTATGTTAAGTATTTAATTTATTTTACTCACTTAAAATTTTTATTAATTTGATTGTTTTAACCTTTCTTCTATTTCACTGAGGATAGCTGCAAGTCATATAGCCAAAATATTTGCTTAAGTTTTATGTTAAGTATTTAATTTATTTTACTCACTTAAAATTTTTATTAATTTGATTGTTTTAACCTTTCTTCTATTTCGCTGAGGATAGCTGCAAGTCATATAGCCAAAATATTTGCTTAAGTTTTATGTTAAGTATTTAATTTATATTACTCACTTAAAATTTTTATTAATTTGATTGTTTTAACCTTTCTTCTATTTCGCTGAGGATAGCTGCAAGTCATATAGCCAAAATATTTGCTTAAGTTTTATGTTAAGTATTTAATTTATATTACTCACTTAAAATTTTTATTAATTTGATTGTTTTAACCTTTCTTCTATTTCGCTGAGGATAGCTGCAAGTCATATAGCCAAAATATTTGCTTAAGTTTTATGTTAAGTATTTAATTTATATTACTCACTTAAAATTTTTATTAATTTGATTGTTTTAACCTTTCTTCTATTTCGCTGAGGATAGCTGCAAGTCATATAGCCAAAATATTTGCTTAAGTTTTATGTTAAGTATTTAATTTATATTACTCACTTAAAATTTTTATTAATTTGATTGTTTTAACCTTTCTTCTATTTCGCTGAGGATAGCTGCAAGTCATATAGACAAAATATTTGCTTAAGTTTTATGTTAAGTATTTAATTTATTTTACTCACTTAAAATTTTTATTAATTTGATTGTTTTAACCTTTCTTCTATTTCGCTGAGGATAGCTGCAAGTCATATAGCCAAAATATTTGCTTAAGTTTTATGTTAAGTATTTAATTTATTTTACTCACTTAACATTTTTATTAATTTGATTGTTTTAACCTTTCTTCTATTTCGCTGAGGATAGCTGCAAGTCATATAGCCAAAATATTTGCTTAAGTTTTATGTTAAGTATTTAATTTATATTACTCACTTAAAATTTTTATTAATTTGATTGTTTTAACCTTTCTTCTATTTCGCTGAGGATAGCTGCAAGTCACAAAGCCAAAATATTTGCTTAAGTTTTATGTTAAGTATTTAATTTATTTTACTCACTTAAAATTTTTATTAATTTGATTGTTTTAACCTTTCTTCTATTTCGCTGAGGATAGCTGCAAGTCATATAGCCAAAATATTTGCTTAAGTTTTATATTAAGTATTTCATTTATTTTACTCACTTAAATTTTTTATTAATTTGATTGTTTTAACCTTTCTTCTATTTCGCTGAGGATAGCTGCAAGTCATATAGCCAAAATATTTGCTTAAGTTTTATGTTAAGTATTTAATTTATTTTACTCACTTAAATTTTTTTTCGCTGAGGATAGCTGCAAGTCATATAGCCAAAATATTTGCTTAAGTTTTATGTTAAGTATTTAATTTATTTTACTCACTTAAAATTGTTATTAATTTGATTGTTTTAACCTTTCTTCTATTTCGCTGAGGATAGCTGCAAGTCATGTAGCCAAAATATTTGCTTAAGTTTTATGTTAAGTATTTCATTTATTTTACTCACTTAAATTTTTATTAATTTGATTGTTTTAACCTTTCTTCTATTTCGCTGAGGATAGCTGCAAGTCATATAGCCAAAATATTTGCTTAAGTTTTATGTTAAGTATTTAATTTATTTTAATCATTTAAAATTTTTATTAATTTGATTGTTTTAACCTTTCTTCTATTTCGCTGAGGATAGCTGCAAGTCATATAGCCAAATATTTGCTTAAGTTTTATGTTAAGTATTAGTCCAGGACTTATAGCTCAAAAAAGTGTCGAACCCGGACAAAATTGCAATATAAACGAAAATGGTACCAAAATGATCAGAAAAAAATTCTGCACAACATACTAAAAGTCCCCATAAATCCGAGTGGGGCAAGTACCCGAAAAACAGGGGAAAAGGGGGAAATGCGGAGGAAAATGGGAAAAATGCCGAACATGCCCAGAAAATAGTTGAAAGTGAGTTTTCTGAGGTTTTCACATACGCTGATTACGAAATTGACATCTAAAATTCAGTATAGAAAAAGAGTACTACGGAAAACGGGGGAACAGGGGAAAGAGGGGAGAAAAGAGAAGAATACAGAGTAGGGGTAGAAAGCGGTTTGAAAGATATTTTCTGGGGTATTCCTATCTGGTGATTACGAAATTGAGAACTAAAATGATATAAAAAAAATTGATTAACATAAAACGGGGAAATGGGGGGGGGGAGGGAGGGTAAAAAGGGAAAGAGACGTAGGAGGGGTAGAAAGCATGTGGAAATGTTTACAAATGTTAATACAGCAGATCTATAGAGGTTCGGCTACCCCATAGGTTTGGAAAAGGCGCAAAAAAAAACTCGAGAAAGAAATACGGAAAGATACTGAAATTACTTTATTCCGTATTCCTCGCCGTTATCAACAAGCGCGTGGGTTCGTCAACATAATCCTGTTCTAATTCGACATTCAGTAAGAGAAGCAAGGTAGACTAGTCAACGCGGAGTTCCAGTGCTGACGACAAAACCTATCCTGACGGAATGACATCTAGCTTCAGAGAAACATATGGACAATGTCTATGCCAGTACTCGCTTCAGTGAATGATCTAATGCAGAAACTGACGGGCCTAGAGTACAGTTCTAGTGAACAGCACGTTACTGCAACCGCAGCATGAATAAAGAGAGATACTAAGGATCTACTGACGTTTCTTGAATTCCTTCTAGAGAACTGTCCTTTCACTAGTTCCACAGAGCTTAGAAGTATAGGTTCCGGGCTGATTGCCTAAAAAGGCGTCAATGCAGAGGATGCTAAAGCTGTAGGTGAGCTGATCCGCCAGCGCATGGATGGCCAATCCGTCGAAAGTTTTTCATTCAGGAAGAAAGACAAAGTCGTTACACTGGCATCCGATGGGAACATAAGGATAGATGGCGAGATTTTACATATCGACCCTGCACTGCTTTTTCAACGTCTTTCGACTGCTGCCCATACATCTGAAAATGACATGGCAGAAACTCTACGTTACGAACTGTGCAGCTATTTGCCCGCTTTGTTTGAGAATTCTGGCATAATGCGTCAGCCAGACAAACTTGCACTAGTGAAATAAATATTGAAAGAAGCAAAAATAGACTCGATTCACCACCTGCCAGTGTCAGATCGTGTCAGTGTAGTTGACGAAGGTTGTCTGCTTCAGCAAGTACCTTGGAAGATTGGTGTTGCTTATGATTCAATATGTGACAGCTATGTTAGTTTCGTTACTCGACGCTCTACCTCCCCTACTGTTGTCTTCGATGGATACAGCGCTGGTCCAACCACGAAAGATGCTACCCACACCCGACGGTGTAAGGGAAGCCAGCATCAAGTGATCGATTTCAGTTTAGGGATGAAGCTCCAGAAAAAGAAGGAAGAGTTTTTGAGCAACTCTCAGAACAAACAGTGAATTATAAGCTACATCAGGGAAAATCTCAGAGTCAAAGTATTTGAAGTCGTCCATGCGAAGGACGATGCTGACTATCTAATCGTGAAGACTGCCGTAACGAAAGCAGAAAACTCTGAAACAATAGTTCTTGGCAACGACACTGACCTTCTGATTCTGCTCTTGTATTACATCCCGCCTAATGCAAAAATACTTTACTTCGAACCGTCAACGAACGTAAAAGAAGTGATAACCCGGTTCTGGGGCCTCAACGAAGTGCAAAAAAAAATGGGAGAAGTATCCAGGCTACTTCTGGTAGGGCACGCACTCTTGCGATGTGACACGACCTCACGAGTTTTCGGACTTGGAAAGCAAGCTGTGCTACCTCTTTTGAAGAAGAGCGAAGTGTTCAGAAAAAAATGCGAAGTGTTTCTGGATGAATCATCGTCTAAAGATGAAATTGTGAAAGCGGGTGAATATCTTCTCCTCAGCTCGTATAAAGCACGACCAAACGAAGATCTCACTAAGCTGCGACATCGAATTTTCTTGGAAAAAGTTTCTTCGTCAAATACTACGGCGTTTGTTAAGCCTGAAAGGCTTCCGTCAACCGAAGCTGCAGCTTCATTCCACTCCCAGCGAGTGCGCCTCCAGGTATCCCGTTGGAAAGGGGAACCAGCTGACCTTGACCTGGCTGACTGGGGTTGGGTCCTCAGAGACCATAAATACTCACCTGTGATGACCGATTTGTTACCAGCACCTCAGACTCTTTTGAGTGTCGTGAGATACAACTGTAAGACAGGCTGCGAGAACTCGCGATGCAGCTGCAAGAAAAATGGATTAGCGTGTACGTTCGCGTGCGGAGAATGTCAGGGTATCAACTGTTTGAACAGGGACAACGAGATTGTCGAAGACGAGGAGCTCGACTAGTGACATCAATGCTGTGTTTTTCAGGTCAACTCTACTGCCTTAAAAAGTGCAGATTTTACCTATAGTTACTGAAGTTCTATTTTTAGTTTTTTATTCAACGATATTGCCTTCGAAAGTACAAATTTTACCTATAATACCTGAAGTTTTATACTGTGATCACTGCCAAGCGGTTGTTTTCTTTATGTTTAGTAATTCAAATGGTTGTAAGAAATGTCTGTGATTCAAGAAAGTAAAAGTTTGATACTTAAGCGAGTTATTTTGTCCATAGGCCTACTTATTAGCCATTAGCAGCTGGCTCAGGAGTCAGGCTTCCCTTCCCCTTTTCCGTTATTTCCTTCATTTTAGGTGTCAGTTTCGTGATCAGCAGATAGGAACACCCCAGAAAACACATTTCAAACTGATTTCTACCCCTGACTTCAATTGTCCCTTTTCTTCCCCTCTTTCCCCCTTTTCCCCCGTTATGGTGGGGCTCTGGTTCGTTATTTTATTTTAGATGTCAGTTTCGTGATCAGCAGATAGAAAGACCCCAGAAAACATATTTGAAAGTGCTTTCTACCCCTACCCTGTATTTTTAAATTTTTTCCCCTCGTCCCCCTCTTCCCCCCGTTTTCCGGATTATTTTTATTCTATACTGAATTTTAGATGTCAGTCTCGTGATCAGCGTATGGGAAAGCCCCAGAAAACTCACTTTGAACTATTTTCTGGGCATGTTCAGCATTTTTCCCAATTTCCCCCGCATTTCCCCCTTTTCCCTTGTTTTTCGGGTACTCGCCCCACTCGGATTTATGGGGACTTTTAGTATGTTGTACAGAATTTTTTTCTGATCATTTTGGTACCATTTCCGTTTATATTGCAGTTTTGTCCGGGTCAAACCCTAAAAGTCCTGGACTATATTTAATTTATTTTACTCACTTTAAATTTTTATTAATTTGATTGTTTTAACCTTTCGTCTATTTCACTGAGGATAGCTGCAAGTCATATAGCCAAAATATTTGCTCAAGTTTTATGTTAAGTATTTAATTTATTTTACTCACTTAAAATTTTTTTTAATTTGATTGTTTTAACCTTTCTTCTATTTCGCTGAGGATAGCTGCAAGTCATATAGCCAAAATATTTGCTTAAGTTTTATGTTAAGTATTTAATTTATTTTACTCACTTAAAATTTTTATTAATTTGATTGTTTTAACCTTTCTTCTATTTCGCTGAGGATAGCTGCAAGTCATATAGCCAAAATATTTGCTTAAGTTTTATGTTAAGTATTTCATTTATTTTACTCACTTAAATTTTTTTTAAATTTGATTGTTTTAACCTTTCTTCTATTTCGCTGAGGATACCTGCAAGTCATATAGCCAAAATATTTGCTTAAGTTTTATGTTAAGTATTTAATTTATATTACTCACTTAAAATTTTTATTAATTTGATTGTTTTAACCTTTCTTCTATTTCGCTGAGGATAGCTGCAAGTCATATAGCCAAAATATTTGCTTAAGTTTTATGTTAAGTATTTAATTTATATTACTCACTTAAAATTTTTATTAATTTGATTGTTTTAACCTTTCTTCTATTTCACTGAGGATAGCTGCAAGTCATATAGCCAAAATATTTGCTTAAGTTTTATGTTAAGTAATTAATTTATTTTACTCACTTAAAATTTTTATTAATTTGATTGTTTTAACCTTTCTTCTATTTCGCTAAGGATAGCTGCAAGTCATATAGCCAAAATCTTTGCTTAAGTTTTATGTTAAGTATTTAATTTATTTTACTCACTTAAAATTTTTATTAATTTGATTGTTTTAACCTTTCATCTATTTCGCTGAGGATAGCTGCAAGTCATATAGCCAAAATACTTGCTTAAGTTTTATGTTAAGTATTTAATTTATTTTACTCACTTAAAATTTTTATTAATTTGATTGTTTTAACCTTTCTTCTATTTCGCTGAGGATAGCTGCAAGTCATATAGCCAAAATACTTGCTTAAGTTTTATGTTAAGTATTTAATTTATTTTACTCACTTAAAATTTTTATTAATTTGATTGTTTTAACCTTTCTTCTATTTCGCTGAGGATAGCTGCAAGTCATATAGCCAAAATATTTGCTTAAGTTTTATGTTAAGTATTTAATTTATATTACTCACTTAAAATTTTTATTAATTTGATTGTTTTAACCTTTCTTCTATTTCGCTGAGTATAGCTGCAAGTCATATAGCCAAAATATATGCTTAAGTTTTATGTTAAAAATTCAATTTATTTTACTCACTTAAAATCTTTATTAATTTGATTGTTTTAACCTTTCTTCTATTTCGCTGAGGATAGCTGCAAGTCATATAGCCAAAATATTTGCTTAAGTTTTATGTTAAGTATTTAATTTATTTTACTCACTAAAATTTTTTATTAATTTGATTGTTTTAACCTTTCTTCTATTTCGCTGAGGATAGCTGCAAGTCATATAGCCAAAATATTTGCTTAAGTTTTATGTTAAGTATTTAATTTATTTTACTCACTTAAAATTTTTATTAATTTGATAGTTTTAACCTTTCTTCTATTTCGCTGAGGATAGCTGCAAGTCATATAGCCAAAATATTTACTTAAGTTTTATGTTAAGTATTTAATTTATTTTACTCACTTAAAATTTTTATTAATTTGATTGTTTTAACCTTTCTTCTATTTCGCTGAGGATAGCTGCAAGTCATATAGCCAAAATATTTGCTTATGTTTTATGTTAAGTATTTAATTTATTTTACTCACTTAAAATTTTTATTAATTTGATTGTTTTAACCTTTCTTCTATTTCGCTGAGGATGGTTCCAAGTCATATACCCGAAATGTCCGCTTAACTTTGTTTAAGTTTTTAGTTTAAGTTTTATTCACTTAAGTTTTATTAGTTTGTTTGTTTTATTAGCCTTTCTCCTATTTTACTGAAAACTTCTATCAGTCATATAGCCGAAATATTCGCTCAAGATTGTTCAAATTTTTAGTTTTAATTTATTCGCTTAAGCTTTTATTACTTTGTTTGTTTTAACCTTTCTTCTATTTCGCTGAGGATAGCTGCAAGTCATATAGCCGAAATATTTGCCCAAGTGTTGCGTCAAGTATTTAGTTTATTTTATTAACTTAAGTTTCTATTAGTTTCTTTGTTTTAACCTTTCCTCTATGTCGCTGAGGATGGCTGCAATGCAATACAGTCGAAATATTCGCTTATGTTTGTTCAAATTTTTAGTTTAAGTTTTATTCGCTTAAGTTTTTATTAATTTGTTTGTTTTAATCTTTCTTCTATTTCCCTGAGGACAGTAATAATTCATATAGCCGAAATATTTGTCATAGTGTTTCATTAAGTATTTAGTTTATTTTATTAACTGAAGTTTTAATTAGTTTCTTTGTTGTAACCTTTCCTCTATTTCGCTGAGGATGGTTGCAAGGCATATAGCCGAAATATTCGCTTAAGTTTGTTGAAGTTTATCGTCAAGTTTTATTCGCATAAGTTTTTATTAGCTTGTTTGTTTTAACCTTTCTCCCATTTCGCTGAGGGCGGCTATAAGTCATATACCAAAAAAATTGCTTAAGTTTTCCATTGAATATTTAATTTGTTTTATTCACTTAAATTTTTATTAGTTTGTTTGTTTCAACATTTCCTCTATTTCTCTGAGGACGGCTATAAAGACATATAGCCGAAATATTATTTTAAGTTTTTAGTTTAAGTTTTATTCGCTTAAGTTTTTGTCAATTTGTTTGCTTTAGCCGTTCTTCTATTTTTCTGAGGACGGCTATCAGTCATATAGTCGAAATATTCACTTAAGTTTATTTTGACTACTGTCTCTCTGTTTCTTATTTGAATAACTTTTTAGATAATAAATTCAATACAACTCAAGAAACTGAAGACAGAAAACATAAATTAAAGCAGTAAAACATAAAAAAATAAAAATGAAGAAGCTATTGATAACTATAAATAGAAGCTATAAATAACTCCTGAAAAGGGTGTACCAAAAATACCATAATCAAACCTGAGTCCTTATCAACCATATGCAAATTTTCCTGCATAGGTAAATTTACAGTAAGCTTGCAAGAAAAAAGAATATTAAAAAACTCGTAGCTCATCAACTACAAGGATTTAGGGACAGTATTTAACAAACAAAATATAAGCTAAAGTTCAGAATGAGAAGAAAGTAAAACACGGAAATAAGAATTAAGTGAGAAGAAATATAAAATAATGCTTCTTATCTAGGCGCAATTGTATCAAATTTAAGGACAAACATGCAAAAAGCCTTTCTGGTAATAAAATTAACATTAGTAACATTTGATCAAACAGTAAAAACAATTAATAATATTGATATTCTATTGTAGTAAAATAGAGAGTACTTTGGTAGCTGGATCCTGACAAGTAAACTTAAATCATTTGAAGGGCCCTCAAGCTTAATTCTTTTTTTTTGAAAAAAACTATTTAAAAAAAGGTCACAATAAATTTTAATAATACTTTTTATGTGTAGCGATGATTTTCAACTGTCTTTCGATTAAGTATTGACTTCATGATAAAAGTATTTCAGCCATCTAGTGGCCATTTTCGGCCTTTGTAGCCATCTAGTAGAAATTTTAACTGGCCTAGAACCGTTAGAATACAACCTGGCCACGTCTTTCCTTATTTTCAGTCACTGTTCGACTCAATTGTATTATTAGCTGTTGATAATATTCAGCATAGGTGTTATACCAAATTGGATAGAATATAGAACAACTCATCATTCTCAGATCATCGAGTGAAAAGCATGCTCTAAAAACCACCTAGTACAGTTGTGGCCATTTTTTATTCATTGGCACAAAAAAAAAACTGAGCCATTTTTAAACAGGATGGTAAGGTAAAGGATGCAACATTAGACTATAAAAGTCCAAACAGGCGGTGCAGATCACCGTTTTATAGCCCTTTATCCAGGAACTGCAACGGGGGGCCAGCCATCCTGTGCTTAGACACACCCTTCTTGTTTACCTTCCCCAGATTTCTCTAGGTTCCCATTTCGAGCTGGTCCGACTCTGGCTGAGCTTACAGAGTCACGCCACTGACCCCCGTTCCGAACCAAATAACTAATGAAACCAGGACTCGAATACTTAATCCAACACATATTTATAGAATTTAGTCATCATTCAGTCTCAAATTAGTTGCAGTTTTTGTCAGATGAGCGTCGCTTTTTCACTGGTGACTTGCTCAATTTCAGTGCTGCTAGCTTCTTCTCGTTTTAACAAAACATAGTATTTGTTGTTTGCTTGTTTTAGACAATAGTAACCAGACCGGGCGTATTCCACCAGCCTACTCAGGTCACTGCACAACTTGCTACGGAAACAAGTCCTTATAGACTGTTTGTTGGGCTTATCTTTAACAGCTAGACTGTTTGTTGGGCTTAACTTTAAATTATGAATCTATTGATTGGCATTGTAAAGTTTGAAGAAACTCATGAAAAAAAATAACATTAGTAAAACGCCTGTCTTTGCTCGTAAAAAACTTAATTTAATTTGTCATATTACTTTTATAGTTCTACATGTTTTTATGCCTCAGTCATCACTAGCCTTGCACATTAAAAAAAAAACATCTTTGTTTTAGTTTTTATTTGAAGAAAACTAGGTTTACAGCTACACTTACACTGACACATACCCAAATGAAGTTAGCTAGATGACTCGCACATAGGATTTTAAGTCTAGCGTGCTAACCCCTCAGCAAGGACGTTTCACATGGCTTTCGGCTTTTAACAAGTTTATTACATTGTATCTATTTTTCACCCCCTTCTGGCCCATCAAATACACGCAATAGCCTATGAGAGAAGAATACAGATTTCGATGTTTTTTTTTGCTCTAATAGTAATCACTTGAGAATTCCTATTGCCTTTAAATGTTCACAAAGATCCATATCGTAAATTTCTAATATTTCTGAAAATTTTTATAGCGTATAAATCTTCATTGATAAACACTTCAAGCTTCTCAAATAGGCCTACTGCATAAATCCCTTTCTTCTCCATGATAATAGCCCTGTCCCTTCTTTTTCTCTTTGCTCTTACATTAATTCATCTATTTTTTTCTACTTTACTCCCTTTTGTTTTCTTATTAGAGAATTATCTTATTCTTTTTTTATCTTTTATTTTTATTTTACTCTTTACTTTTTTATTATTACGTTTTTTGGACTCCTAAACTAAAAGACAAGACTTTGTGAATGTTTGTACATAAACTTTAGTTAACATTCAAGGAAACACGGGTTGTCCTGTCTGTCGAAACCACTGTAGATAGATATATAAGCCTACATTAGAAACATTCCTTATCTCAACTAGACCCCGGCGCCGCGCCGGCGGATCGACCGACTCCCGCCGACGAGAGACCCGGTCGACCGCCACCGAAGTGTCACAACGCCACCCCCACGCCGCAGGCGCGCCACTCCCGGCACAGGCGGCGGCGTTCGGTCGACTTTAAATTAATTTTGCGGCAATTCTTTATTGCGTCAACCGCAAAGTCAGAGCTTTTCCTTCTCGTGTGGTTTAGTATTTCGATTTTCCTGATTAGAAATCAAGCAGGGCTTGCACTATTTCCGAATTTTCGGGTATTTCCCCGAAAATCGTATGCTTCACCCCGAAAAAAAAATTTGGTTCCCCGAATCCCCGAAAATCACGCAATCACTGTGCCACCCCTAGCGATTTATTACTATTACTAGCGAAATATTACTTTGCATACCATAATTCTTTACTACTCTCTTGTTCGTTAATTTTCGTCTCTTTTGTTACTTTACATAAAAACCAGACAGATACAATATGCAATTGCAAATATTGCAATATACACAGTTCTTCATATGTTGACAAAAAAGTATCGTCTTTATGAAATGAGTTTAAATCATTTCGAATGCAGTTTCCCAATCGCTATTTCTTACATCCTTCGTAGTCAGGAATTTTTTTTTCAAGTTGAATAGAATTATAGAACGCATTCACTACTATACAGCTCCAGCCTTCAGTTGGATTTTGAAACAGATACAGAAACAGATTGTTTCTTCAGCTGAAGTGTAAGTTTACAGAATTTTTTCTTCTTTTGCTGTTTTTAGATAAGATGTTCTTAATGTTTAATACTCAATTGTTGAACGCCTGATAGGAAATACAATATTTTTTCTGAAACATTTTTACCCCCCCCCCCCCCCGAAAAAAAACCTTCTAATGAGACAAAATTTAGCTATAGACTAAGCTATGTACAAGGTTGGGGAATTAAAGATTGAAACGGAAGTTACCCCAAAAATATGATTCATAAATAAATTGTAAATTATTGCCTATAGGGGGAGGGCGGATAGGGGGCTATCATTTCCAAATGATAATACCTCATTTTTTTTTATTGAAAGCAGGGATGCCAAAAAGATAATTATTTTTTTTCATTTAAAGTGCAGACGGAAGAAAATGATATCAAATTCCCTGGGAAACCATTGAAATATTGTGATAGACCCAGGGTCCCCCATTAGGACTTGTTCATTGTCTTGGGTATTTTGCGATTTCTCATAGACTACTGGTCTAATTTGGCTTTTGTGTGTGCTCCCTTTTAATTAGATTCTTCGGATCTTATTGAATGCCATTGCGAATCTATGACTCAGTTTTCCAATAATTTGAGGTACATCTGGATAATTTTGAAATTTTTGTTGTTGCGTTTTTACCCCTTTACTCATACCCTCAATTTTTTTTCAAGGAACGCTAAGCTGTTTTACGATATTTTGCGTGTTTGTTTGAACCATGTAGTGACCTAGTTAATTATTAAGTAAATTATTTTTCTAATGTAAAGCTGAAACGGTATCCTATCAAGGTGGTAGCCTGAGGGGAGGGGGGTAGGGAGGTATTACATTTAAATGATAATAGCTGGAATTTTTATTTAAAGCAGGGATGCCAAAAAGTTAATTTTTTTAATTTAAAGCAGAGACGGCATCCTAGCATGGTGGTATCCAGAGGGGGGAGGAGGGTAGTGAGCTATCATATTTAAATGATAATACCTTGATTTTTTTTTTGAAAGCAGGGGTGCCAATAAGCTAATTATTTTTTTTTTAAGCAGAGACAGTATCCTATCAAGATGGTATCCAGAGGGGGGGGGGCAAAGAAAGTTATTATATTTAAGTCATAGTACCTTGATTTTTTTATTATTGAAAGCAGGGATGCCAAAAAGTTGAAAAGTTGACACAAATTAACAAGATTGTCGTGTTATATTGGATACAGCACTTACATAGTTTTATCGTCCAAAGGGAAAGAGACATATGCATCCAACCCGTTTTTTTTTCTTATTGATGAAACGGGTTTACTTCGAAAACATTTATTCATAAGCACCAGGCAGATTAACACTAAAACGAATTGGTTTGACGAAAGCGAAATCGAAATCCCCACCTAACCTTGCGCTCGAGTGACAATGGCGCCCTTGGTCCAGTGCCCAAGTTACACTAAAAGGCCAGGTCATAATAAAAGCTTTCAATTTGGAGGTTCAAGGAAGACTTTTTGACAGTATTATGACCTCAGGGTACTAGATGTTGCAACGTTCTTACGTATCTACAGTGGTTTAAAAAATTCGATCACCCCAGCATATTTTACCAAAAATATGCACAAATATTAGAAATGTTAAATTCGGAATATTATAACACTTTTTCAAAGCTTTGAAGAAAAGCAAAAAAAGGCTATATATCCTTAACAACGTTTGAAAGATATTTTAAAAAGAAACTCTTTGGAGATTTCCATTGAAATGACTATAGCAGAAGCTTTGAGCCTGGGTGGGGATCAAAAAGGAGTCTTTGAGTATTTTGACCACAGTTGACTTATTGTTGCGACTTTCTTAAATTTGGTAATTTTTGTGAGCATTTGGAAATCAAAGCTTAAACTCAATAACTGATACTAAGTGTCCTAACATTTTGCTTGGATTAAAAGTGACGAACTAGGAAGAAAATCTCAACATCTTCCTGGAGCTACTTCAGTCTGCATATTATTTCATTTAATTACATTTAAAACGGATGAGCTTTTCATTTTTTACCAAAGAAAATAGCTGGCACTTCATTTTTCTTCAAACCGAATAAATCATTAAGTTTTTTTTTTGTTTCATTGTAAATGAAATGTTATCATGTGAAGTGTTCACCATGTATTTTTCAATTTGATAAATTTACTCCTTTTAGATGTAGTTTATAATTTGACTATGACCTTTTAGATGTAGTTTATAATTTGACTATGATCAGATATTTATGAGTTTATAATTTGGAATGAATTCCCAAAAGAAAAAATGAATATTATCCAAAAGAGCAGCCAAAAGCAATAAAAAAGCAGCAGTTCAGACTTAGCCTACATGACATATATTCTATAAATAAGCCAAAAAAAACTTTAAAATGAATTTTTTTATTACTACTACTAACAACTCACCGCAGCACCAAGCCTCCTGAGGCTAACACAGCTACGCACACTCCTCCTCCATCCCAATCTATTTAAAGCCTACCTTCTTACACCGGCTCACGAAGTTCCTATTTCCTTTAAATCTTTCTTTATGACGTCCTCCCAACCCAAACGAGGACGACCAACTTTCTGTTACGTCTTCGACGGTTTGCCAAAAAGAACAGTTTTCGACAATCTGCCCTGCTTTATCCGCACAACGTGCCCCAGCCACCTTAACCTTTCTTTCATTATAGCCCAAGAGAGCGGTATTGAACCACATTTTTCGTATAGCCTATTATTTGAAATACGGTCAGTCAGCCGGGTACCCAGAACAATCCTTAAGCAATTTCTCTGGAAAACATCTAGCAAATCTTCATCCGCTTTTCGGAGCGTCCATGCTTCAGAGCCATATTTGACCACTGTCATCACTGTAGCTTCTAATATTCTAATCTTGGTTTGCAGACTTATCTTCTTATTCTTCCAAACTTTTTTTAACTGTGAAGAAACACCCTGAGCCTTTGCTATTCTACTTTTAACATCTTCACTGCTCCCACCATCTTTACTAATAATACTACCAAGGTAAGTGGAGCTGCCCACCTGATCAATCTTTTCATTACCCAACGTCACCCTTTCATCTTCACTTATTTCTCGGCTTAGTGACTTTGTCTTCTAAACATTAATTTTCAAACCTATTCTAGCACCCTGTACTCGCAAGACCTCTAAGACTTCATTTTGCTCACACTTTCATTTAGGATGCTTAAGTCATCAGCATAATCCAAGTCCAGGAGACTTTTTCCTCCCCATTTGATTCCGTGGTCTCCCATTGCCTTTCCTGTGCTCCCAAAGTCCATCAAAATAATCCATATAAAGGGGGATAGAACACAACCCTGCTTAACTCCTGATTTAATACAAATTGTTATTAAAGACCAGTTTTTAATACAAGAAGGCTTTTTAAGAATCCAAAAGCGCAAAAAACGATCAAAATCAAAGTCGCCCATTTCAACTGTTTTAAAGGTGACAAAACAGACATAGGCAAAGGGTATTAAGAAAAAATTAAGTTTTTAAGGTCAAATTTACATTCAAAGTTTTTACCCAGATAACTGACGAATTTTGTGATACGGTATTTGAAGTTTTGTATGCAGTAATGCTCGATGAAAAAAAACACAACTAATTTTTATAATTATTTATGTTAAGAATACATAGCTAATAGATACTTCAACTACTCGTATTATGCAAGGGTTCTGAAATGCAACAGCCATTTCGTTTCTACTAGATTTCTACTTCTCTTGATGAATAACGAAGAAGACCAGTTTCCAGCCAGCGACTTGTGAATTTTTGAACTCATGAATAGGCTCGAATCTGTTGTAAATTGAAGCTGTGATTTGAGAAAGACTGATGAAAACATTAATATTTGCGGTCAACATTGATCGCGCCGGCGGCGCGCCGCCGACATATTACCGGAGGTGCGACGGCGGCGCGCTGTTTTGGCTCCGCCGCCACCGGTCTTTCCTCATCGGCGTGGCGCCAGGGTCTAATCTCTACCATTATACACAGCCGAACCAACATGCATGTGCTCCGGAAAACTTTAAAATACAAGCGACATTAAATTTTTTCATGGGAAAATAAGCCAGATTTATCTCTAATGAGAAACTTGGCCTTACCTTTGTAACTCGAAATTTTCAAGATTATAATTTTAACTTGATTTATACCGATACATATATAAAAATCGGTAATGAGTAGTGTAATGTTATTATTATTTTTTTTTTTAGAAATTACAAGTAGGTTGCAAAGTCTCTAGTTGGTTTCAAAGGCATTTTGAGAATGTTTCCGCTAAAATACGCGTTCCAGGGTAATATACACTGGGCCACTGATAGCAGATTAAATGAGAGAGCTGCTTGTACGTACGAGAATATAAGCAGAGCTTTTATACACACCAAGACTGTAGTAGCTAAATATTACTGAGTCGTGATTCTACTGTATATAATTTATATACAGTGGTCGAAACGCAGGAATTTTCACATTAATTGACAACTCAAACGCGACAAAATTAGACAACTAGGAAATATTAGACAAGTTAGACAGTACAGATGATCGGCGGTTTTTCTTACCGTTTATTAGTGATTCATTACTTAAGACTATAGCAAATTCCTTAAGCCTACTTTCGTACGTTTATTTGCGAATCTGTAGGCCGCATTAGAATACTTGTCTGTAATTGTAATACATCAACAACACAGAAAAAGTCGTTACTTGTCAAAGAAACTCGATTGCATGTCACAAGAACGTGCCATCTTTTTTTGGAAACGTGCCAGTATGACCCGACAATAAAATAGTATATATAGTTTCTTCAGTAATTTGACACATGGAAAGAAATCACAAAGAACATACCATGTCTTCACTAAGCTGGGGCTGGACATAACGGAAAAACAGAGTCCACCAAAGCTGCAGGTGCTCAGACTGATGCTGACCTGCAATGCTAAAATTTTGCTGCCATGGTTTTGGAGATCCAATAAAATGAACTATCTTCACATTACCGCCAAACCTGAAAAGTTTATTAAAAAAATAATCAAAGAACATGTTTGGATAACAAAAGAGATGGCACTACAGTCAGCCGCTAGGGTTTCCAACCACTTCCCTCGGGCAGTGCCCAGTCCTTCGGCCTTCACATGGCGCAATCGTGATGTTATTCTAAGTCAAATCTTTCTCCGTGACTGTTTCTTTATCTAGATTTATACGGTGTACAGGTTTTCCCATAGCCCCGTAGAACTGTCTGGACAATTTACTCCGTAAAATTGTCGACAATTATCCAGCAGCGAAAATTCATGAAAATGCAGGAGGGGGGGGGGGGGATTTTTCGACTTTCTTCAATGAAGATACCAAAAAACAGCATTGAACAAACATACCTAAAACAGGGAGAGGGCACTTGCCCCCCCCCCAATTGGCGCCACTGCAATTATCAACAGATTGTTCCCACTGTTTACTCCGTAAAATTGTCGCGTTTCAAGGTTGACTAGTTAATTTTTCAGTACAAAACGAACGAACGAAAAGACCCCTTTTTTTTATCTGTCCAAAAGAGGCGCCTTCACCTAAATATTCCACTTCACGGGCATTTTCCCTCTCCTTCCATTCGCCATCGTCAGCATCTCGCGCCATTTCTGACCTAGCATGGAGCAATCATGAACGTCATTCCAAGTCGAGTTTTCTTCCTTTTTTCAGTGATGTTGTGGGGACTACCATTAAATAACAAAATTTTCTCTTCTAACTTGATTACTATAGTTTTATTTGGTACAAACAAACGAACAAACAGATAAACGGACGCCAGATTATACATATATATAACTAGCAACATATATATATATATATATATATATATATATATATATATATATATATATATAACCTCGTACAGATACTTAAAGAAGATACGCCCTCCATCCCTCACACGTCCCTACCCTAAGAGATTCTTTGTCTTATTTTTTAAATGAGAACACTTTTTTTCGACGTAACACCTTAATAGGGTATTCTTTTCTTCGACCACACTGCCATTCTGTGACGAACAAATAAATTTTCAAATTGGGATAAATCCATTTATTTGAACAGGTACAAAAGTCCAGATATTTCGATCTTTGTCAATGAACCACTCTCTCTGAAAATAATCCAGTGAATAACCAGGAAGTTCATTAGTTTGTGAATGACCCGAAATTTTTTTTATTTTCTTTGTATAACAATGCTAGTTTCAATTATATTATTTTAGTAATACTACTGATGACGGTCGCTGTATGTGATCGAAATATCTGGACTTTAGTACCTGTTTTTTCACTGTCTAAATAAATGGATTTATCCTTATTTGAAAATGTATTTGTTAGAACACTCTCTCGACCTTCTCAGTATGTCAAAATCCATTCTGGAATAAAGTCAAATTAAGTCATATCAAATAAAACAATACATCAAATACCTCAACATAAAAATTATCAAAATAAAGTCAAAATCCAGATTGAACAAAGTAGGTTTAAGTTAGTTTGGGAAAATTTTGGCATGTAAAGTGGGCTAATTGACTTTAAGCTGCTAGACCTACTAGTGACATAATTCTGTTTTCTATACCCATCCCTATCTTTTACAATACCTGATTAGACAAGAATCACCGAATCACAAGAATCACCGAGTATGAATGCCCACTGTGTGCTGGTGCTCCAAAAACATTGTTGGCACCACTGCAAAAGATCAAAATGATGGTAATAGGGCAGGTTTAGTCGTCCCCACGAGTCTCTCCAGTTTGTTAGTGAACGGTTTGATGTAGCGTCGATGGCTGTTTCAAGTACTTAAATTCACCTCCTTCTCTAGAGCTTTCTCGTACTGTGCCACCAACTGTCCAACCGACATGACAGAGACAAAGCCACACAGCTTGGTCCAATCATCTTGAGGCTGGCAAGCCGAGAACACAGTTGATGAAGAACAGCTTCATTCGACGTTGCACCTCGATCCGGAATGATCATCCTGGAGAAGGTACCCCCTAAAAGTTCCCCTGTTGAATCTTTCAAAAGAAGAATTAACAGTAAGCTAAAACCTAGATAAAAGACTAGCAGCAATCAGATATTTAATTATACCTGGCGCCGCGAAACCAAGAGATTAGGGTATGTTAAAAAAAGAAACAAAAACTCGCCAAACGCGAGATGGCACCAGTGATTTTCTTTTCAACGATAGTACTAGTTTTTGTTCTTATAATTTTTCCTATACTCTATGAATCCTTAAAAAAACTATAACTTAATAAATTAACCCTTAAAAAATAAAATAAAAAATAAAAAAAAATAAATAGTCTAGAGCACCCAGTACTTATCCATACAGCACAGAGAACAGCTGCTTATTTTTCCAATAAATTTTGATTTATGGACGTGTTTTACAGTAAACAATCCAATTATGACTTGAAGAAAATTTCAGAGAAAAAAAAATGAAATAAGCGTTTTATTTTTACTATTTGTTGTGTATCTATGTTTATTTTGTTTCGTGTTAATTGTATTTTTTATTTTGGGTTTATTTTGTGCACCTCTTCCTATTTTTTACTTACTCTTTATAAGCAGGACGATAGAAATACGAAGCAGATGAAGCCATATTATAAATGAAAGACAAGTGTTTGCTTATATCACTATACTGCCAATTTGAGAAATAGGAATTCAATAGTCCTTGATCACCACCTGAAAAGGAATGAAAAGTGTAAATATAGGCTGGGTTAGGGACGTACACAAGGAAAGGGCGATCAGACACCCCCCACTGAAAAAATCATATATTATCCCAAAATTCTGAGCACGTTCTACTTACATTATCCCTAAAATGTCTTTTTTATGATTGTCCCCCCCACCCCACCCCCAAAAAAAATTCTACATGCATGGGAAGGGTTGCCAACAAACCCAAAAAGATGTTCTAAAGCTAGCAAAAAAAGGCCAACTAGCTGTCTGGTCTTTAGAACAGAACTCTGTTTTTTAGGAGTCTAAACTTAAACCACAGAGAATTATCGAATAAAGCGAAGATTCTTTTCTATAAAACAATAGATAATAATATGCTTTAATTACGAGTGATTGGCTATTTTGATGTTACATTCCCTTATAGCCAAAAATGTTACTAGTGGGAGCAAAATCTGAAAGAGATGTGTAATCAATTAGCGTTAACATGGGCTCTGGGAAATTCTTCCATCGCCACTGCTACAAATTATTCAAAACATGCTTCACTCAGGTACAAAAGACAATATGGTTTTTGTACACGAATATTTACATGGTGCTATATTATGGTCAAGTGTATTTTTAAACATTGTAAACTTCAAGTTACACAAGAACATTATTACTTCAAGAACATTATTTGCACTTTACTAAAAAATATAAATGTTTTTACTTTTATAACTTTAATAAATCAAATAATATTAACATTTTGATTACTAAATATCAGTATATGTATATTAAACTGACAATGCACATTCCTTTGTATTTTTTTCAGTTAAGTGCAAATTATGTTCTGAACTAGGGAAGGCATAGGGGTTTTGAGCACAACTTATGCTAATTTCTGCTCGTTTTGAGTTTGACACGGTCATTTATTGTAATTTCTGTTCGTTTTGGGTTTCATTTATTTATCGATGCTGATTTGTGGTAGTTTCACGCTTACTAGATTATTTGATTTTATTTTTGCTAATTTTTTGTTTAATGAAGTTCTTTACTTTTCTTTGAAAAACTTATTTTGTGGAAAAAGTTAATTAATTTCTGTTCGTTATATATTGACATAGTTTTTTCAGGGAAAAACAAAATAACACTTTTCATTTTTTTTCAAAAATTTATAGTTTGGCCTGCTATTTGTATGCTGGAGAAAAATTTTCAGCAATTTTTAACAACATATACCCTTTTAAAAATCTGGACACAAATAGTAGTGTTTAATTTAGTTTCATACCTCCTCTAGTTGACCAGAAATGGAAAACTTGATACCATTCGCAAAAAAAATATGTTTACTTTTTATTGATAGCTTGGATACACTTACGCTAGTTTGATTTGGTTAAATTTTAAGAGCACAAGTAGCCCCAAAAGTTTGGACATAATACCCTACGTCGTTCTTGGGATACAGCTGAGATGCCTTATTGGGAATTAGCATTAACACAGTGCATTTTGATTTAATCTTAAGGCAACATTTAGTTTTTAAACATAAATGCTAATGGGAGGGCGGGCATGGGAGGGGGATTAGTTTCCCTCCAATCAATTTCGACTATTAAACAGGGCATCATCCCTTTTTATTTTCAATCGAATGAGCCCTTTTCGACGTTCCCACGACAACTCCTTCGATACGAAGTGCCCTGGTCTAAAGAACAACAACAACAAAAAATAATACATTATATCCACATCGTCCACATCGATCTTTACTATAAAAATGTCAAGCCTTCCAATCGCTTTCGACTATTAAAAAGAGCACTAGCCCTTTCAATTTCCAATGAAAGCCCTTTTGAAGTTTCTACGACAAAACTTTCTATAAAAGCCTTATATGCCCCGAGGGTATGACTTAAACCTTTGCCATGAGGGTTGTTGGGGGGGGGGGGGGGTTGTCATCCGCAAACACACAATTTCTAGAAATTTAAACTACGTTAAACAAAATGGCTATCTCAAAATTTTAATTGGATGTATTTGGGGAAATGGTGGGCGTGAGAGGGGCCTTAGTTGCTCTCCAATCACTTTCAACTATTAAAAAAAGCACTAGCCCTTTCAAATTCCAATCAAATGAGCCCTTTTGAAGTTTCCACAACAACGCTTTCAATGAAAACCTTAAATACTCCTAGGGCATAACTTACAACCCTTGCCCTGAGGGCTGGGGGGGTGTCATCCTCAAAGACTCAATTTCCAGAACTTTCAACTACGTGGAAGAAAATTGCCATCTAAAATTTTGATTGGATGTGTTTGGGGAAATGGTGAGCATGAGAGGGGGGGGGGTTAGTTGTCTTCCAATCACTTCCGAATATTAAAAAGATCACTAGCCCTTTCAATTTCCAATCGAATTATTTTTGTAGTTTCTACGACAACGCTTTCTATAAAAACCTTATGTGCCCCCAGAGCATAACTTACCCTTGCCCCGAGGGCTCTGAGGGGGGATATCATCCTCAAAGATCTAATTTCTAAAACTTTTAACAACGTTGAAAAAAGGCTATCTAAAAATTTTGATTGGATGTGTTTGGGGAAAATGTGGGCGTGAGAGGGGGGTCAGTTGGCCTCCAATCACTTTCGACTATTAAAAAGGGCACTAGCCCTTTGAATTTCCAATCGAATGAGACCTTTTTCAATTTTCCACGACAAAGCTTTCAATAAAAACCTTATATGCCCCCAGGGCATAACTTACAACCCTTACCCTGAGGGCTATGGAGGACTGTTATCCTCTTAGATATATTTCTGGACCTTTCAACTACTTAGAACAAAATGGCTATCTCAAAATTTTGATTAAATGCGCTTGGATAAATCGTGAGCGTGGAAGGGGTGTTAGTTGCCTTCCAATCAGTTTCGACTATTAAAAAGGGCACTAGCCATTTCCATGTTCAACCAGATGAGCCCTTTTTGAAGTTTCTACGACAACACTTTCTATGAAAACCTTATTTGCCCCCAGGGCATAGCTTATAATCCTTGCCCTGAGGGCTCTTGGAGGGTTGTCATCCTCAAAGACCTAGTTTCCAGAACTTTCAACTACGTTGAACAAAATGGCTATCTCAAAATTTTGATATGTGTTTGGGGAAAAGGTGACCGTGACAGGGGTATTAATTGGCCTCCAATCACTTTCGACTATTAAAAAGGGCACTAGCACTTTTTTCCAATCGAACGAGCCTTTTTTGAAGTTTCTGCGACGCTTTCTATAAAAACCTTGCATGCCCCCAGGACATAACTTACAATACTTATCCTGAGGGTTGTGGGGGAGTGTCCTCCTCAAAAACATAATTTCTATCTGGAAATCAACTACGCTGAACAAAATGCCTAGCTCAAAATTTTGATTGGATGTGTTTGGGGAAATAGTAGGTGTGGAAGGGGTGTTAGCTGCCGTCCAATCATTTTCGACCATTAAAAAAGGGCACTAGCCATTCCAATTTCCAATCGAATGAGCCCTTTTCGAAGTTTCTACGACAACTCCTTCGATACTAAGTGCCCTGGTATGGAGAAAAAAAAATATTAGTAATAATACATAGTACCAACATCGTTCTTTACTTAGGGACCGCGATTGCACTGCCTATGAAAAAGGGCAATTTCAATTTCCAATCAAATGAGCCCTTTTTGAAATTTCTACAACAACTTTCTATATAAACCTTATATGCCCCCGGGGCATAACTTACAACCCTTGCACTGAGGGCTCTTAGGGGGTTATCATCCTAAAATACCTAATTTCCAGAACTTTCAACTACGTTGAACAAAATGGATATCTCAAAATTTTGATTGGATGTGCTGGGGAAAATGGTGGGTGTGAGGGGGCGTTAGTTGCTATCCAATCACTTTCAACTATTAAAAAAGGCATTAGCCCTTTCAATTTCCAATTGAATGAGCCCTTTTGAAGTTTCTACGACAACGATTTCAATAAAAAACTTATATGCCCCAAGGGCATAACTTACAACCCTTGCCCTGAGGGTTGTGGGGGGGAGGGGTTATCATCCTCAAAGACCTAATTTCCAAAACTTTCAACTACGTTGAATAAAATGGCTATCTAAAAATTTTGATTGGATGTGTTTGGGGAAAAGGTGGGCGTGAGAGGGGGGTTAGTTGCCGTCAAATCACTTTCGACTATTAAAAAGAGCACTAGCCATTTGAATTTCAAATCAAATGAGCCCTTTTTCAAGTTTGTACGACAAAGATTTCAATAAAAACCTTATATGCCCCAAGGGCTTAACTTATAACCCTTGCCCTGAAGACTGTGGGGGGAGTGTCCTGCTCAAAGGTATAATTTCCTGAACTTTGAACTGCGTGGAACAAAATGGCTATCTCAGAATCTTTATTGGATGTGTTTGGGGAAATGGCGGGCGTGGAAGGGATGTTAGTTGCCTTCCGACTATTGTTTTCGGGAAAATGGTGGGCGTGAGAGGGCGTTAGTCGCTATCCAATCACTTTCGACTATTAAAAAGGGCACTAGGCATTTCAATTTCCAATCGAATGAGCCATTTTTGAAATTTCTACGACAACACGCTCTATAAAAACCTCATATGCCCTCAGGGCATAACTTAAAATCCTTGCCCTGAGGGCTGTGGGGGTGTCATCCTTAAAGACCTAATTTCCAGAACTTAAAACTACGTTGAACAAAATGACTATCTCAAAATTTTGATTGGATGTGTTTGGGGAAATGGTGGGCGTGAGACAGGGGTTAGTTGCCCTCCAATCACTTTCGACTATTGAAAAAGCCACTAGCCATTTGAATTTCCAATCGAATGAGCCCTTTTTGAAGTTTCTACGACAACGCCTTCTATAAAAAAAACTTATATGCTCTACTTGCCCTGAGGGCTGTGGGGGAGTGCCCTCCTCAAAAACATTATTTCTATCTGGAAACCAACCACGCTGAACAAAATGGCTATCTCAAAATTTTGACTGGATGTGTTTCGGGAAATGGTGGGCGTGAAAGGGGTGTTAGTCACCTTACAATCACTTTTGACTATCAAAAAGGGCACAAGCCACTTCAATTTCCAATTGAATGAGCCCTTTTCAAAGTTTTTACGACAACTTCTTCGATACAAAGTGCCCTGCTCTAAAGGAAAAAAATAATAAATATACATTGTGCCAACATCGTTCTTATATGCCCCCAGGGCATAACTTAAAACCCTTGCCCTTAGGGTTGTGGGGGAGTGTCCTCCTCAAAAATTTATTTTCTTTATTGAAATCACCTACGCTGAACAAAATGGATATCTAAAAATTTTGATAGTATGTGTTCGGGGGATTGATGGGTGTGGGAGGGTGGGCTAGTTGCCCTCCTACCACTTTCGACTATTAAACAGAGCACTAGACAACTCCTTCGATACGAAGTGCCCTGGTATGAAAAAAAAAATACATTGTGCCAACATCGTTCTTTACTTAGACAGCGCGATTGCGCTGCCTATGATAGTATTGAATAGCAATAGCACTACTAGCAACAGTAGTATTAACCTATTGCCTTTTGGTCAGTTGAACATCCATCTCATCAAGTCCTGGAAGTTTCAACTTTATATAATTAGCCATTGCTATGATATTGCTGATATGTCCTTTTGATAACCTATAACCTTAGCCCTACAAGTAGTTGCAATCAATAACATATACTATGTGTAAACAATGACGAATTGCCTAACTTACAGCCCTTGTCCTAAGGACTGTGGGGAGGTTGACATCCCCAATACTAGATTTTTTTTTAACAACACTGAACAAAATAACTCTCTTAAAATTTCGATCGCATATGTTTTGGGGGATGATAGCCTTGGGGGGGGGGGGTTGACATCCCTCAAATCACTTTTGACTCTTAAAAATGCCACTAAAACTTCCGACTTGCAATCAAATGAGCTCCATTCGATCCAAAATTTGGTGGCCGGCGTTTACCCCCCACCCCCGCAGAAAATACACCCTCGCGGAAAATACCCCCCCCCCCCCAAAAAATACCCCCAGCGGAAAATAAGGCTTTCCAAATTTGAGAATTTTAATTGAGTTTTTCTTTTTTTAATTTCCGTAGGGGGATGGAATTTTGGTACTTGTATATTATGCACCACTCACTCAAGTTTACGTTGTGTAAAATTCAAGAACAAACCTGTTTTTTTGTTAGTTTCTTCGTTTCTTTAGAAATAAATTTGCGCTATAGATTTGCACATTAGAGGGGGTAAGCATAACGGGTCTGCATGCAAAATGTGTTTGGTACAGTTATTCTGCATATTAGATAGATTGACAAATAAGTGTATTTTAAAGCCAAATATACGGCCATGAACACAGTAAAATAACATAATTGAATATAGTGAATGGGGGGGGGGGGTGTTTAACCCCCCAAAAATGCCCCCCCCCCCATGGAAAAGAAGGCTTTCCAAATTTGAGAATTTTATTTGAGTTTTATTTTTTTAATTTCTGTAGGGGGAAGGAATTGTGTTACTTGTGTATTATGGGTTCAAATATTACGCTAAAGTTCAAATTTTGTTTGAATCACAAATCCCTCAATCACAAAGCCTGTTTAATTAGACTAGATAACTCTTTCGAAAGTGCTAAAAAAAAATCAGTGTAAAGAGGGAGTTATTGACTAGGGAACAAACCCCCTCATATACGTAATAATTTATGTTCGTTTTAAGTTTTAATGTTACTCCTTACTTTCATTTGAAAAAATGTATTTTTTTATTTAATTTCTGATCATTTTTTAAATAATACTGGGAAATCCGGCGCCCCCTTCATAAAAATGTCCCTTCCCCCAAGGAAAGATCCTCCCACGTAAAGTTTGTTCAAAGTAAAACATCAAAACTAAGATTAAGAAAATCAAATAAAAAATTTAATTCAATATTTTTAATTTAATTTTGAATGCCAAAAGCCAGTATATTTGACACCTTTAAACTTCATACCTGTTAAAAAATCAATTTTTTTTTCAAAGTGACAACTAAATAAATACCATCACTCCTGAAAAAAAATTGATAATAAAACACAAAAATCGTATCCGTTCAGGGGGAGAATACTGAAATATAGCATTCCGTTCAGGGGAAACATTTCTGATTACTGTGGCTTCATAGATCAGCTCATGGGTACTCTTGCAATGCAATAAAAGTTGATGGCATATTTTTACCGAAATCACCCCATATTAAGTAGTTTTTCTTGTGTTTTTATAGCTATACAAACTTCCTTGCGTTCTAATGGCTGCACTTATTACTAATAAGCAACTGCATATTTAAAATCACCATAAAAAGCTGATTCTTTGACTGAATGATATCAATAGTTAGGCTCTTATGCTTTAGTTATTGACAAGGATCATTATTTACTTACCATTAATTACTATAAAGAATTTTTTTTTTTGCTCCAACCTAATCATATAGAAAATTTTTTTGTGGAAAACTTGTTAGGGGTCACTCAGTCACAAATTAAAACTTGTATTTTTCCTTATTATGGGTCAAAATCTATTGGCAAGGAGCCAACAATGGGGCGACAAACATTTTTTCCATAGTTTGTCCCTGTTCTGCCTTTTCCCCTTTGGTTTCCTTACAATTACTAAATAGTCCCAAATTTCCAAGTGGGGGCCATGACCTTCCCCCTGCCCCCCCTTGCCGATGCCTATGGCCTTGTTAAGCCGAAAATGAGTAGAAATAAATTTAAATAATTTTTCAAGCGTAAAACTACCACAAATCACCATTAATAAATCAAATGAACCCAAAACGAACAGAAATAACAATAACTAACCTATTCAAACTCAAAATAGCAACAATTAGCATGAGTAGGACTGATAGCCCCCACACCTCCTCAAGACCAGAAAGTAATTTGCACTTTACTGAAAACAAAATACATTTTAAAGTTTTCGCTTTTTTTACTTCAACAAATAAAGAAGAATTAAGGCTATAAGGAATAGATATCAAAATATGTATATCCAACTGACAATACACGTTTTTTTTTTTTGTTTTTTTTTAAGTAAAGTGCAAATAATTTTCTGGTATGAAGAAGACATGGGTGTTGTCAGCCAGTACTCCTTTTACTTTTTTCTCGTTTTGAGTTTGACTAGGCTATCTATTATAATTTCTGTTAGTTTTGGGTTTCATTTATTTGTTAATGGTAATTTGTGGTAGTTTTACACTTGGAAGATAAGAAAAACAAAGCCGTAGAATTTGACAACGCTTTTGTCCGTAAAAACTTAAACAATTTAGAATGTGTTGGTTCCCAAAGCCAACTATTTTTTCAAAGGATAGCCAAACCTTCTTAAACTTTTTGGTGCCATATGTTTTAGCTTAATATTGATGATTGTTTGCCTAAATTTTTTTTCTTCTCCATTTTTTTTTTTTTTAAATTGGCGCCCGCTACTGCCAAAAATTGCAGAAAATCATATGGAAGCCTTTTCAACAAGAATGGATTTGAGGTGTTTTTCTCTATTTTTAAAACACTTCTGATATGTAAATTTCTTTTTTTTCGTTCCTTAGCACTTTTCAACAAAACTATAAAAAAAAACACAAATAAAAGTTTCTAATTTAGGAACCTTACTTTCCACAGGGGGGGGGGAAAGGGTATTTTCCAAGGAGGGGGTATTTTCTTTGGGGGTTAATTTCCGAACGAGGGGGGTATTTTTCGTGGGAGAGGGCATTTTCCGGGGGGTTAAACACCCCCCCCCATTCACTATATTCATTTATGTTATTTTACTGTGTTCATGGCCGTATATTTGGCTTTAAAATACTCTTATTTGTCTATCTGTCTAATATGCAGAATAATTGTACCAAACACATTTTGCATGCAGACCCGTTATGCTTACCCCCCCCCCCCAAATGTGCAAATCTATAGTGCAAATTTGTTTCTAAAGTAACGAAGAAACTAACAAAAAAACCGATGTGTTCTCGAATTTTACACAGCGTAAACTTGAGTGAGTGGCGCCTAATACAGAAGTACCAAAATTCCATCCCCTACGGAAATTAAAAAAATAAAACTCAAATACAATTCTCAAATTTGTAAAGCCGTATTTTCCACGGGGTATTTTCTTTCTTTTTTTTTGGGGGGGGGGGGGTATTTTCCGGGGGGGGGAGTATTCAAGTAGAACCCCAAAATTTATACAACTACCCAACCCAGAAAAACCTTATATGCCCTGGACATAACTTATAACCCTTGCCCATGGGCTCTGGGGGATTGTGTCCGCCATAAAGATATGGCGGATGATTTTTGTTATATGATTGTGTGACTATTGGTAACAAAATGCTTATCTCATAATTTCAATTGAATGTGTTTTGGGAAAAGAGGATGTCAGGGAGGGGGGCTAGTTGCTCCCTATCATGTTTAACTTTTAAAAGTGAACTAGAACTATACATTAAAAATAAGATGAGCCTCTTGTACTCCTTCGATACGATACCCTGGTCTAAAAAAAAAAAAAAAAAAAAAAAAAAAAAAAAATTATGTATTATTTACATAATGTAACAAAATGGAGCATTGGTAACACAATGACTATCTCACAATTTCAAATGAATTCGTTTCGAGAAAATAGGAGTTCACGGAGGGGGGCTAGTTGCCCTCCATAATGTTTGACTCTTAAAAGTGAACTAGAACTATACATTTCAAATCAAATAAGCCTCTACTAAAGTTCAAACGATCATCCCTTTCATAAGAACCTTATATGCCCCTGGGGTATAACTTACAACCCTTACCTCCAGACTCTGGGGATTCTGTCAACCTCAAAGGCCTTATCATATGATCTTTGGACTATTTTTGAACAAAAGGCTATTTTAAAATTTCTATCGGATGCATTTACGGAAAATATGACTTAGGGGGGGGGGGGTTCCTAGCCTCTGATCACTTTGACTCATAAAAAGGGCAATAGAACATCTGATTTCCAATCAAACGAGCCCATTCCGGAGTTTTTACGACCACCCTTTCCATAAAAAACCTTACTTGCCCTCGGGGCATAACTTACAACCCTCGCGCTGATGGCTGTGGGGGGTTGTCATCCTCTAACACATAATTTCTAGACCTTTCAACTACGCTGAACGAAATGGCTATCTCAAAATTTTAATTAGATGTGTTTTGGGAATTGATGGGCATGAGAGGGGGGGGGGGCTTGTTGCCCTCCAATCACTTTTGACCCCTTTCAATTTCCAATCGAATGAGCCTTTTTCAAAGTTTCTAAGACAACAAATGACCATCTCAAAATTTCTATGAGATACATTTCGGGAAAATACGAGGCGTGTGTGTGTGTGGGGGGGGGGGGGGTATCCACCCTCCAATCACTTCCAATCTTAAAAAGGTCACTAGAACTCCTAATTACCGATCTCCCTCTGAGCCCCCTCCTAAGTTTATACGATCAACCTTTCTATATAAACCTTACATGACCCAAGGGCATAACTTACAACCCTTGCCCTGAGTTCTGTGGGGGGGATGGTGTCATCCTCAAAGACATAATTTCCGGACCTTTCAATTGCTTTGAACAAAATGGTCATCTCAAAATTTTGATTGGATGTGTTTGGGGAAATGGTGGCCGTGGGAGGGGGGTTAGTTGCCCTCCAATCACATTCGGCAATCATAAAGCGCACTAGCCCTTTCAACTACTTTTAACAAAATGGCTATCTCAAAATTTTCATTGGATGTGTCTGGGGAAATGATGGGCGTGGGAGAGGGGTTAGTTACCCTCCAATCACTTCTGACTATTAAAAAGGGCACTAGTCCTTTCAATTTTCAATTCGAAACACATTCATAAGTAACTGAATAATGGATGCTTCGTTAACGTATGCATATACGTATAAGCTTTTGTAGACAACTCTGTATATCCTACATATTGTATAAGGCAATCGCGTAAAAAAACATCAAAAAAAATCTAACATTAAATAGCGACGAAGACCACACTGCCTTTCCATCACAAACATCAAAAACAAGAAGAACAATACGGAATTCTTTTCGTAGGACAGTGGAATAAATTTTTTGGAATGAATATTTCGGCCCTATGTCCAAGGAGCGTCCTCAGCGAAACATAAATATATAAAAGAAGAAAGAATCACAACAACATACGACCAATAAAACTAAAAAAATTTAAAACAGTCTTAAGTCTGAGTCTGATTTATTAGTCTTAAGTCTGATTTCAATTCCTTCTCGAACTACCTGCTTTATGCCTAGATCATTGCTAATAAGGACGGATTCTTCAAAAGTATTTTGTGGCTAAGATTTTCAAATAAATGGCTGCTTAAAGCAGAATCAAAAAAACATTAGCATTATTAGAATTTAGAGCTTTGGTGATATCATCATTATGCTCTTGTAGGCGTTTCTCTAAATTCTGGTGAGTTCTACCTACATAGTATTTGCCACAGTCGCATGATATTTGATAGACCCCTCTTTGGCGAGTAACTGGGGTTTTATCTTTACCAGAATTTAGGAAATTTATGATTTTGAAATTATTGGTAAATACTATATACAGATTATTTTGTGTGCAGAATTTTTAAAGATTAGTAGTGATTTTTGGAATGTATGGGAGGTAAATTATATTTGAGGGCTTACCGGGATTCTCCCATGGTAAACTACCATTGATTTTACGGGAGTACCTTTTCAGTCTATGGTTATTTGTATTATTAATAAATAAAATAGGATTCCCATTTCCAAAAATAATGTCCCTGATCTCCCTCTGAGCCCCCTCCTAAGTTTATACGATCAACCTTTCTATATAAACCTTACATGACCCAAGGGCATAACTTACAACCCTTGCCCTGAGTTCTGTGGGGGGGATGTTTAGTTCTGCTGTAATGTAGGAATCAGAACAAATGTTTAAGGCACGATCGACGAGAGAGATTAAGACAGCTCTTTTAACTTGTGGGAGAGGGGTTTGATTTAAAATGTAAATATCCATTGTTTTGTGTTGGTTTTCTGTAAATAGTAAAATTGAGATTATCTAATATACGAGAAATTAACACATCTAGGAATGGGGTTTTGTTTGCAATTTCAGTTTCTAAGGTAAACTGTAAATTTCTATCATATGTACTAAGGTAATCTAAAAACCACTAAGCTCATTTTCCCCATAATTCCAAAGTGAAATTTCGTCATCCATGTGATGTCCCCAAAAGATATGTTTCAAGAGATAGGAATTTAATGCCCAATTTTCAATATGGATTTAACGCCCATTTTTTATATAAATATTCGCCAGTAACCCGGACAGGAGTGCACCCATCGGTAAACCATTAATTTGATGGTAAAAAGAATTACAGAATTGGAAATACATTGAATACTTGTTACAGAGTTTAACCAAGGTCATTAAGACCTCGCAATCTATTCCTGCTGCTGAAGCTTCTATCAAATGATAATTTTCGTTTGTTTTATTTTCTAATATAATTGCTCAGATACTGCTACATCAATATTTGTATACATAGAAACAATGTCAAATCTACTTATAACTGTATTCTCTGAGATACTTACGTTTTTGAGTTTTTCGACTAAATCTACCGAATTACATATGTATGATTTTTGAGAATAAAGCAAAGGTTTGAAGGCTGTACATGACCATTTTCAATATTGGAGGCGGGGGCTTTCGTACAAGCTACGATGGGCCTTAAGGGAATGCCTTGCTTACATAATTTTGGTAGACCATAAAAGTTTGGACAAAAGCTACCACAAGGGAAAAGTTTATTATATAATTGTGGGGTAATTTTACCATTTTGTTTTAGATTTATTAAATTCATTTATAATTTTGTTAGCAAACTGATCAGTATGATCTTGGGTTACAGTTGTATATATAGTTTTGTCATTTAGATGTAAATAAATTTCTGTGTCGTAATCTGTCGTATCAATGACAACCAAAGAATTGCTTTTATCTGCATTAGTTATAATAATGGACGGGTCTTTGCCGAGATTCGATAGAATTTTTAGGTCATACAAATTATCTGGTTTTATATTGCCAGGAGAATTAACCTTTTTTTGATAGTTGTAAAGGGTATCAATAAGAATACCCCTAACTCCGTCTGGGTTGGAAATAGATGTATAATATTTGTGCAAAGAAGACTCTAGAGAGGAAATTAAATCTGCCACAGGAACTTATTTTGGAAGAAAAGAGAATTTTGAACCTTTTTCGAGAGTTTGAATTTCCAATGGTTCAAGCGTTCTAGAGGACAGATTAACAACAGCCAGTCCAGGAGTGAATCTTGGGAGTGTAAGTAGGGCTATTCATCGGAGATTCATATCGTAGGTTTTCCAATTTTTTAATAATTCGTTCCCTTGACAAGCGGAAATCATGACTAAACAAATTCTCTTTCCAATCTAGCAGCCTGGCTAAAATCAACAAAGCACAGATTTTCAAAAAAGAATTTTTCTAAAGATTTTCTTTCAGAGGAATTAGTGTATCTTTTTTCTTTTTTGTCTTTAATAATATGTATTAATGTTTTTAATTGTAATGTATGAGCAAATTGCTCTTCTTTCCGGGTATTTAAGTGTAATTTCAATCTTAAAGACTTAGGAAATGAGATTTTCAAATTTGTAAGATTCCAAGAATTTATGTTGGTTAATAATATTAGCGTGTTTGTTTGCCTAAGCCAATAAAATAAAAGATATCATTGGTCAACTGCTCCCCATAAGCGAGAAGAAAATAGCAACGAAGACCACACTGCCTTTCCATCACAAACATCCAAAACAAGAAGAATAATAGGGAATTCTTTTCATAAGACCGTGGAATATTTTTTTTTTAATGAACATGTCGGCCCTATGCCCAAGGGCCGTCCTCAGCAAAACATATATGTGTATAAAAGAAGAAAGACTTGCAACAACATGCGACCAATCAAAACTAAAATGAATTTTTTTTTAAAACAGTCCCAGCATCCTTACTTCAGCAAAGTTCAACCAGGACTGATAAATAAAGTGAGATGAAACAAGGCAATTCATTGAAATGAAAGAAGTATAATTAAAAACACGTTTTTATCGCTAATCTTGCATTTTTGGCAGCTAACCTCAAAGGTATATTTGTGACCGGTTCTGTGTTAATGTCTACTGGTTTTTAAAAATATTTTGTGAGATCGTTTTTAATTAGATTTGTGTGTAGAGCATTTATTGAATATTCCCTCAAGTCCCTATTTAAGGAAATATTATTATTAGTCTTAAGTCTGATTTCAATTCCTTCTCGAATTACCTGCTTTATGCCTAGGTCATTGCTGATAAGGGCGGATTGTTCAAAAAACATTTTGTGGCTAGGATTTTCAAATACATAGCTGCTTAAAGCAGAATCAAAAGAAACATTAGCAATATTAGAATTTAGAGCTTTGGCGATATCATCTTTACGTTGTTTCAGTCGTTTCTGTAAATTCTCGGGAGTTCTACCTACATAGTATTTGCCACAGTCGCATGATATTTGATAGACCCCTCTTTGGCGAGTAACTAGGATTTTATCTTTACCAGAATTTAGGAAATTTTTGAAATTATTGGTAAATACTAAATACACATTATTTTATGTGCAGACTTTTTTAAGATTCGTAGTGATTTTTGGGATGTATGGGAGGTAAATTATATCTGAGGGCTTATCGGGATTCTCACATCGGGAGGGCTTATCTCAGATGCGAACTTTAAAATTATTTCCTTTAAACTTTTACTTTTAAAGTTGAATTTATTAACTTTAGACACTGCAGATATTCAGAGTACTAATTTTTAAACTAATCCGTCGAGAAAACTTTTAGAAACTTTGGAAAGCCCTTCATACCCTTGAACCCCTCCCCCCTCTCCACCAATGCAATATATATTATATTATTGTAGTATATGTTGCACCTTAAAGGTGGAAAACATACCATCAAAACTGCCCCTAGTTGTGGCAAACCTGATGAGATCATTGTAGGTATTCTCACTGGGTTTGAAGACAAAGACGCCTGAATTGAAACAATCTGGCCATCCAGGATCCGATACTGCAGACAATTCGTCTTTGTCAAACAGCTCATCACAATTTTGGACAACCTACAACAAAATTGGATTATTAAAACCATTATTATCATTAAAATTAATTACCATTAAAATTAATTTCAATTTAGAATAAACTAATTAATATAAAATAATTAAAGATAATTTATTATGAATTCTTATTACTAAGATTATTATTAAAAAGAAAATCTGTTGCCCAGATAAGCATATATCACTTGCTTTTCTTGACATAGCAAAATTGCCATTTTCTGCAAAAGATACAGCCATTTTTGGGCAAAAATCGTGTGCATCGTGAAAATTAGCTACGTAAAAACTTTTTAGAGTAAAACTGATATTTCCAAAAACTCATTCTAATAGCATTTCCTCGAGGAAACTACAAAATTGCCTATTTTTGTCAATGGTAAAATTGCAATTTGTTTCAAAAGAACAGTCATTTTCTTGCAAAAACAGGCAGTGCTAAAAAGCAGCTATGCGAAAAATTCTTAAAGGAAAACGGATGTCTCACAAAACTCAATTCAATGCCATTTTCTTTGAAATAATAATAATAAAAAAAAAAATAAAGTGTACAAAGATAAAAAAGTTTTGGTCTGATGCATATTGAACAGTTTTATGGGTTTGTTATAGCACATGGCGTTCTAGATAAGAGAAAACAAGAGTCAAAATATCGGCAGACAGCTAGCTTTTTGTGAGCCTATTTGAATTGACCCATGTTAAATTACAGTAATTATAGTATTTTCGCAAATAAGATATATTATAGTAATTATTCCGAGGTTTCAAGGTTGTTCTAATCATCAGACTTTTCACGGTGGCTAACAGTAAATAAAGATAAATCGTCCTTGTTACCCATAACAAATTGATAAAATCCACTTTAAAAATTCGTTCCTTTAAACATTTGCTTTAAAATTTAAATTTATTGCAATTACTGTTTAAAAATACAAACGAAAGGAATCTAACATCTTATACCATGAGCTTAGGCGATTTGCAACTACCCTGAAAACGAGGCTTGTCACACCCCTGACCCCTCTCTCGTAACCACCATCTTTCGTAAAGTTCATCTCATTATTTGTACTTTACTAAAAACTTTCAACGACTTGACAAACTCCCCGTTGGTATTAACAATTGTTTTATCGATAAAAAAAAAATAAAATAATAATAATTTTACCATGTTTTCACAAAAGAGCAAAAGTAAGGTTTTAAAAGGGGGAATTTTTTCGAGAATCAATCATTTTTTTTCGTTTATGAGAGCTAAATAGTTTCCGAAATAATGTTACAGCCCATTTGTGCAACGCTATAATAACAATAATGATAATAAAATTACCACTAACGAGGGATTCTTTCGAAACTATACAGGTAGTTTTATCATTTGGATTAAAGGACTCAGAAGCTTAACGTTTTTTTTTTTAAACTAATGTTAAGGTATCACGGCCATGTTTCATTTTCAAAAAGGAAAAATAGATCAATCTCCTTGGGAAAATAAATTCTGTCATTTTTTTTTTATTTTTTTTAAATTCATTCATCTTTGAAGCACCTTGTTGTACCATCTCTTGTAACGTTCATCTTGTTGTTTTTACTTCTCTAAAAATTTACAAGATTATAACAATTGCCAAATTGGTGATAGCATTAGTTTCACAAGAGCAAAATAAGGTTACAAAAGGAGCAGTTTTTTCAAGATTTTACAATTTTTCTTTTATAACAGTTGAGAGACTCCCAAAATGGTGTTTCATCCTATTTTACTGACACTATTAAAAACAAGAAAAGCCTAATGAGTGAATCTGGTGAAACTATACAAGTGATTATATCATTTAGACTATAGGACTCTGAAGCTAAATGTTATTTTTTAAAATAACGTTAAGGTATCAAGCCCATGTTTGATTTTGAAAAAGAAAAATAGATAAATTTTCCTTGGGGACTACCATTGCTTCTGCACATCAGATTAGGTGCAATAAAGTAGTTTTCAAGGTCATTTCAAGAGATGACAGATGTTTTAAATTCTAGTTAGAAAGGCTTCTAGGTTGTTGAAGCAAGAGTTGAAGAGGGAGGAAGCCAAGCTCAATGAAGCAATCATTGTTGGCCCATTTATCAGCAAGTTTATGAAGTATGGGAAGTTTGAGAAAAGGAGTTTGGATTATTAAATTGCAAAAAAAAAAAAAAAACGAAAAACAATATACATTAAAGTTACTCCTGAAAGCTATATGTTATATTACCCCGTAGGTATGTATTATGAATTTTGACCTCGTTTTTGTATATTCATATTAATGTCTAAATGTTTTTATAATTTGAAATATGTTTAACATGTACAGTATACACAACACTTTGTCATTAAGAGATGTTTTCAAAGATAAAACAAAAAAATCCAATAAATTCAAAAACACACAGAATTTTGATCAAATATGTAGGCTATATGTTTTTATTCTTAAATATAGGATTCAATACATATCTCCTGTGAAAAAACACCTAGGAGTGAACAATACTTTTTGGCATGCAATGCAATCCTTTACAGGAACAACACTTCTTTTTTTGCTTCTTGACTGGTGCTGCTGTAACATAGAAAGCTAGAGGTGGTCACAAATTCGAATTGTACATTGAGCTCATATTATGCCATTATAGAACCACCCTACCTAATGTACCTATCCAATAACTAAATAAAATAAAAATACTGAAACTGGGTAGACCTTTAAACTATCTAAAATTATTAAAACATTAAATATGTATATAAATGAATAATTCTGGTAGCTTCAAAAAAAATTACAGCCAAAATCAGGATTTCATCCTGAATCCAAAAACGAGATTTGTTTCTGTTGCAAATTCAATTTTAACCCAACCCATCCTTTCTAACCTTAGCCAAATATAAAGCCCATATTATATATACCCCTTACATTTACTGATTCTCAATTTTGTCATCATCGATTCAATTTACAGGTAAACTGGCTTTAACATGATTGACACTATCACAGGCATATAAGCTTTATCTAAAATAAGAGAACAGGGTATCGTCTTTGAGGGTCCATAATGGGTTTAAAATTGATTTGCAACAGAAACGAATGTTACATTTGGATTCAGGATGAAATTCTGACTCCAGAGGCTAGTTTGTTTCTTAGCTATCTGAATTTTTAATTCATGTAGGTATTTACCACAAAATCTTTTATACAAATAGTAAGGGCCATCTCGTGACTCTTTGGGGCTTTGACAGAGACACGAGGCCCCGGTTAGAATACTAAAATTTGGAAACAATAAAAAAAGCATGTTTAATCCATAAAAAAAAATGTCACTCCTGTTAAATTAAAAAATTACTTTTTTTTATCATACAAGTAAAGAACCCTACTCAAGGGCACAGCCAGGATTTTTGTTCAGGGGGGGGGGCAGGGGTTAAACAAAAAAATCCACTCCTTGCAATAGAGAATGTATCCACTAGGCGTAAATCAAAAGGTTTTCCTGTCTGAAGTATCTTTAAGGGGTGTTTTGTTTTTAAGCCAACTTTAATAATATGGAGTAAAATTTAAGTCAGAACCAAGAAAATATAAGATGGACAGAAAGTCCTCTGAGGTCTAATTTACAATGCTGAAATGTTAAGAAGAGTTTAAAGGTTTAAAGATATTTTTTTTTCAATTTAAAAATAATCTCCAGCCACATATTTTTTCTCAATTACCTTTTCTTAATTATAAGAGAAGCAAATATTTATTCTTTAATTTTATTGTTGTCAAGAGTAACCATGCTTAATCATGCCCAGGCCAGCTTTATTCATGCATGGATTGTTTCTTTTTCTTGGAAATAGAAACCTTGTATTCCTTTCTATAAAAGAAAACACTACATTCCAAAAGAAAAGTTAGGCAATTGAACACAAATTTGCAAAACTATTTAAAACTAAATTAAAAAAAAAGACTTGTTGAGCTGAGAGAAAAAGAAAATTCTAAACAGTGATAGAGCATGCAAAAATTTACCAAAAAAGGGAGTTGATAAGGCATTAAATTGCAAATCAAAATGACTACAAAACAAATCATTCTATGAAGGCTTGAAAGCACAAATAATTCCTAATTAAAATGAAAAAATACCAGAGTGTCAGCATCTAAGAACACAGCTGTCTTAAATTGTGTAAGCTTCCAAGCATGGATCTTTGTAAAGGTGATACCAAGTTCTGGTCTAGCAAGGAGGGCTAAGTGTGCAGAGTCTTGGGAGTCAAGGACATCAACAAGCTCCACAACATCAAATACCTCTTGCAACCTCCGTCTAAAATAGGAAAAAAAAATGTTAAGTTAAATAATAAACTAAGAAAAGAAAATTCAATAATATAAGAATATATTTGTACTGAGGTAAGAGAAATGGTTATTAAATAGACACAATGGGACAGGAAAAAAAGGAATCAGAATATCGGGAATTAATCTATTAAATAGTTGACTAGTCCAACTAAAAAAATTGGGAAAAAATGTCTAAAATAGGAAATAAAATGCTAAGTTAAATAATAAACTAAGGAATGGAAATTCAATAATATTGAACTATTCTGATACTTGAGTAAGAGAAATGGTTATTAGATAGCATAATGGGACAGGAAAAAAGGAACCAGAACATTGGAAATTAATTTATATACATTTGACTAGCTCAACTAAAAAAATCATTTTAAAAGTCATACAGAGTAGAACATAAAAAACTTATATATCCAATGTGAAGGTTCAACAATTGTAAAAATGTTCCTAAATCAACTGCTCTCTATAAAGGGATTTTCAACCTCGCACCTTAACTTGTGTTTCCTTAATTGACAGGTTTGAATGATTCTATGAACATCAGTTCTAACTGAAAAAACAAACTGCTCAGGTATTGAAATGTTTCTTATAACCCAAGTAAAAAAAGAAAATCATAGATCACTTATTATCTATCAGGGCAAACTCAAGCAATGAAGAATGGTGAAAGAGTATTCCCATTAGCTAATTTTTTTAGTGGTGTATCCCAAGGAAGCAGCTTGGGCCTATTATTTTTTTACTTCTTTTTATCAATGACTTACCCCCTTTTATCCAGTATTCCATTATTAAGATGTTTACAAATGACATAAACTTACCAGCAAAACTGCACTTACCAGCAATAAGTATTGGCCATATACATCTTATACCAAATGATAATGATTCCCATGTTCACAGTGTGATTGGAACTCTTTATTTGTGAATTCATTCAAGTGTGTTTTTCTCCATTATGGTCAAATTTATGAGGCTGATTATTATTAATATATTTCCAATGTTGCACTTTCAGACTTATTCTGAGCACAGAAGCATCAATTTGCAAAAATATAGGGAGGGAATTATAAAGATAGCTACCATGAAAACTGCATTTGGCCAGATATAGCCCTAGGCTATAGCCTATACAAAACTTCACTGATTCTATTGGTTTGGATTATTTACTTCCTTATTTTTTAGCAACAGCTGATTCATACTGTAAAATAATGCCAAATTGAAAAAAAAAAAATTTAAAAAAAAACAAAAAAATGATGCCAACTTGAAAAATCAAGGGCTGTATTTGGCCCTATTATGAGAGGGGGGAGGGAGAGAAACAATTGTCACAGTGGCGACCATTATATTTGGAAACAGGGCTGAAGAGGCAACTTAATGGCACTACTTTTATTATAGTGTTTAGATCAGAAGAGCACATGCACAAGAGACCTGCTGTAGATTCTTCCAAACCTTTCTAGGGCATAATTTTGCCTCTGAAACTATTCCTAAAAATGTAATAACCTGATAAAGCTACAATCTGTTTTCTAAAATAGCAAACATCCCATACCCTAGATTTTTACTCATTTATTCATGTTTTGGTAAGTTCCCATAGTAAGCCAGGAATCAGATACAAAAATTTGGAGAGAGCATTGAATTGCAAATCAAATGGTGCGTCAATGTTCATTCCAAATCTGATAATTGCTGCTGTTGAAAATTATCCCAGACTCCCCCCAGATAAAGCTGAAATAGCCAACCCCCCCCCCCACACACAGTTTACTGATTTTGTGGCTCTCCTTGTTCCTCATTGCCAGTTGGTCCATAATGCTAAATAAAGCTAATTTAAAATAATAAAAAGCTAACATTTAATATAGCGTATGACAATCTTGACCCCCTTAGGTGGCTGGGATTTAATTGTAGCATTACAAATTAATATATTTGGAAAGAACATTGACTGGAAAATGTAATAGTAGCCTGTATTTGTTTTTTTTTCTTATCTGATTTCTGCACTATAATAAACAGTAGAATTCTAGATGAGAGGCTTTTGACCTTTTGTAATCTTGCATGGGCACCCATAAGGGGGGACACCCCCCCCCCCTGGCTGAATGATGCTGCCTTATTTTTATATTTTTGTTCTGAGATTTCTATTATATAGCATTAAAAGTGCCAATTAGACAAGGTTTGCCCCCCCCCCCCCCTGGAATTCAGCTTATGGGCACCCATGTAATCCTGTTAAGTAGTTGGGCCAGGGGAATGAAACTTCTAGGAATAAATTGTGCCTTGATGTTTTCAAGCCTCCATCTTTGCTGTTTCCTAAGTTCCCAGGCTTAGAGAACTGAAAAGAAAATAGGTCTATAGCCTAAATGTCTTATAGATATGGGTAGCCAAGTTGATTCAATTTATAGATACAGGGTTGGAACAACTGAGATGCTTGAGAGATAGATAGGACATATATAATTTGGGTTGTACATTTGCTCATTGGATGGGGGGGGGGTGTAAGTATAACAGGACTGTATGTAAAAAGTAACCAACCCAAAACACCAACTAAATAATTAATTTAAATATAGCTACAATGTAGTTTTCACTGAGCCAAAGCTCGTAATTCTCTCCAAGATCAGACATCAACAAACCAGTTATTGTCTGATATTGCAAGCAAAGTTAGGTAAATATTTACCAAATCATATTATTGAGTTACAACTAAAGTGAATATACCACTCAATGCCTTTTTTATGCTCTTTACAAATATAATAATCATTTTTGTCAGAAATGAATTTTAACCCCCATCCCCTATATATACCAATTCAGGGTATATATTTGCACATTAAGGGGGTGGTAATTTTATTTCTGATCTAAATGAGAGGTAAGTTTAAAATTTCCCCCTACTCCCCTAATGTGCAAATAATGTGCACTATTAGTCAACTAGTTGGAAAATGAAAGTCTTGCTGGAGAGAAGTTATTAGTCAACTAGTTGGCAAATTTATGTTTTTTTTTTAAATTTAGGAAATGTATTTACATATCTTTAAAACCTTTTAAATTAGGTTTGAGCATAGTTATGAATATGAAAAATTTATGTTGTACTTCATTTAAGCAGAAGATCTATTTTGCAAGGTTTAACTTTTATAACACACAGATTTTTAAAGGTCATCAAAGGTCAGGACCCTCCAGAGGGAGAAAGAGTAGAGGTAGATACTTCAAAATACCTTCCCGGGACATACTTTAGCCCATAGACCCATCCCTGAAAGTCATTTTCCTAACCCCTTTCCAAGATAGTCAAAAGAAGCTAAAGTAGAATTTTACCAGAACATACACAATTTATGTCCATTAAATACAAGATAGAAATGAACAAAACTTCATATATGCATCCGTTTTCTTTAACACACAGGAGGAATAACCCTCCAAGCTTTGAGAAATTCAATCTCACTTTTGGGACCAGGTATTATAAGACTAATTATCCTTTGAATTAATAAAACAATCCCTGGCTTCAAAGCCCAATATATAACTCAAATTATATCCCCCATTAAGAGGGAGACAGGGAGAGAGACAGAAGTAGTAACACAATAGAAATAATAGTGATAATTAAATTTGAAAAAAAACCTATATTATTAACATATTTTATGCTATTCAGAATAAATTCTAAACTAATTTTTTCTAATAGTCAAAGAGTGGATATCTGACCTGTCAAGTGTGCAAATTTCTAAAACTTAGAAATCAGAAGTTAAAATAATAGCTTGGCAATACCTTCCTAGATCATGTGGTCAATATTTATCAAATCATATTATTGAGTTTCAAATAAAGTTAATACACCATTAAATGCCTTTTTTATGCTGATTAGAAATATAACAATAATTTCTATCAGAAATGAATTTTACCCCCCCCCCCCCCTATATATGCCAATTAAGGGTATATTTTTCTACATTAGGGGGGGGGGGGCAAATTCTATTTCTGATGTAAATGGGAGGTAAGTTTAAACTTTACCCCCCCCCCCTAATGTAGAAATATATAGGGTAAGACACCCAGTAGTCGGACACTTTAATCACTTTGAAAACTTTTTGACATTTAAACTACTCTAATTACTGTATTATACCACCTAGAAACTTAATTTTTGTATCAACAAAATTATGAAGAATTTTTGAACAAGTAGGTTACTAATTTAAATAGTTTCACTTGTACAGCGCCTCCTATTTTTGAATTTACTAACAAGTGACAATTCTGCCTAAACTCCGACATACAAATGGGTCATTGTAAATTGGTCATTAAAATAGTATAAAAGATTCTGTCCAAGAATAGGCAGGTGGCCGACTACTGGGTGTCTTACCCTACCCTGAAGTGGCATATATAGGGAGGGGGGCTAAAATCCATTTCCGATAGAAATGATTGTTATATTTGTAATCAGCATAAAAAAAGGCATTAAATGGTGTATTCACTTTATTCCTAACTCAATAATATGATTTGGTAATTATTGACCAATCATGGTTTTGCCTGGATTCATTAGGCTAGGCCTAGCCTACTGAAAGTTTCATTTTTCTGACCAAACTCCTTTTCAAGATAGGCTAGCCAACAGTAGGCTAGCTTGTCCAGAATCTTACCCTAAGTTTTGAATACATAGTTCTAATCAAGGTTATGTCCAGGGGGTAGGGGTGTTGGTAAATTTCTACCAAATCATATTATTGAGTTAGGAATAAAGTGAATACACCATTTGATGCCTTTTTTATGATTCTTACAAATATAATCATTTATATCAAAATTTAATTTCAGCCCCCCCCCCCTATGTATGCCAATTAAGGGTATATATTTCTACATTAGGGGGGGTGGGGGTAAAGTTTAAACTAACCTCCCATTTACATCAGAAAAAAAATTTGCACCCCCCCCCCCAAATGTAGAAATATATACCCTGAATTGGCATATATAGGGGGGGGGGCAGAAATTCATTTCGGATAGAAATGATTATTATATTCATAATCAGCATAAAAAAGGCATTGAGTGGTATATTCACTTGGTAAAATTCTTCTTTAGCTACTTTTGGCTATCTTGGAAAGGGGCTAGGTTAGGAAAATGAAACTTTCAGGGATGGGTCTACAGGCTATAGTGTGTCCTGGGAAGATATTTTGAAGTACCTACCTCCACTCCTTCTCCCTCTAGAGGGTCCTGACCTTTGATGACCTTTAAAAATCTGTGTGTCATAGAATTGAAACCCTGCAAAATAGATATTCTGCTTAAATAATGTACAACAAAATTGTTTTCAGCTGCAAAACTTTGCTCAATCCCAATTTATAAGGTTTTAAAGATATGCAAATACATTTCCTAAATTTTGGAAATAAACTATTTATAGGCTATGTCTTAAAATTCTGCTCAAATAACTGAAATTGCATTTTCAGAGCTAAAGCCAGAGAAGAAGAAACTGATAACTGAAAATTAAGGTAAAATGTTGTTTTGTCAAAATTTCAATGGGTATATACCTGTCATGTAGGCAAATTTCATGACCCTTTAGAGGGAGAAGAAGTGGAGGTAGGTACTTCAAAATTCCTTCCCGGGACATACTTGAGCCTGTAGACCCATTCCTGAAAGCCTCATTTTCCTAACCTAACCCCTTCCCAAGATAGCCAAAAGTAGCTAAAGTAGAATTTTACCTAAAAAAGGCATCAAATAGTGCATTCACTTTATTCCTAACTCAATAATATGATTTGGTAGATATTTACCAGGGTGTTTGCAAGGTTTGAACCCCCCCCCCCAAAACAAAAATAAATAAAAAAATTAAAGTGACCCTAAGAGGATATCAACAGAAGGAAACATAGTTTTTCTGACTATTTGTTAGTTTGTTGCATGCATTGTACTTCTGTTAACAGTACACACAAAATTGATGATCTGCCATTGGCCTACCTCATAAGTTGAGATACATCTGGAGTTATAAGAATAGCAAGTTGCCCTCGCGTGGCAACCCGTTTTAAAGAATTTGCTAGGACTAGAGCCCCAACACAGTAGGTTTCATTTGTAGCTAAGGTTACCCATCCTTCAGCCATTCTAACTTTACAATTGAATTCAGTTAAATAGGTTAGGAATCTTTTGAACTTGTTCAATGGGCTTTATTTTCTATAGTAAGCGTTTAATGGTGATGCGGACTAACATGTACAAGGAATAATAATTTAAAATTCTATAGGTTTTGCAAGAAAAACTTAAAATAAAGTCAGATTTTAATTTTTAGTGTTATTGTCAGAACTAGTGTATATGGTAATATTTATGTATTATAACGAAATGCTTACCTTTGGATCTTTTATTTGTTACACGGGCGATATTTTGACTGAACGATATTTATGGTATCGGAATTTTACTTTCGATACGTCGATATTTGAGGTAAGGTTATGGCACTGATACGCTTTTGGTTTTGCAAAAACTAAATAACGAAAATTGCAATTGAAAAGCATTTTGCATGTTTTTTTTAAATGTAAATAATATAAAATGAAATAATGAGAAAAAACTAGCTCCAATCATACAAATGGATACCACAAAAACTCAAATTTGAAACTACTTGGGTTCAGGACAAAGATATTCAAAAATAGCCACATCGCTTATCCCCATTACTTATTCTAGTGTTTCACGACACGTAAATGACGTCAAAAGCTAAAAGGATTATTACTTGAAACGGTTTGGATTATTTGTCAGAAGAGTTACATCCGCTAAATCCAGAAAAAGAAGGATAAGCGAAATTTAAATGACAGCATAAGTAAACAAAAGTTTAATTCTTTGCAAAAGAAGAAAAAAAATATTCAAAGTTATACGCAGGGAGCAAGGGGGGGAGTAAATGTGAAATGTGGTCGGATAAGTCAAACACTTGTTAACCCTGTAAAATGCAGGATCACTGAGGATAGGTAACGTTATATAAAAAAAAACAATCCTTATAAAAATCAAAAAAATATGTGAAATCAGAGGCAACGCTATAGCGTTGCCTATAGTAAAAGTCATACGGCTCCAATGTTTTATATTATTAATCAAAAAATCTTTTTCAACGGAATAAGTTTAAAAAAAAAAAATAAAGAACTCCATTAAACCAAACTGAACAAAAACAGAATCAAATAATCTACCAAGAATACAACTACCACAAATCAATATCAATAAATAAATGAAACCCAAAATAAGCAGAAGTTAAAATAAATAAGAGTCAAACTCAAAACGAGCAGAAATTAATATTCAATTCAATCATTTATTACCCTAAACTACAAGAGAACAAGTAGTACAAGTGGAGTATAAACATACGAATAAAAAAGAAAAAAAATTAAGAAAAACCAAAACAACTTCAACACTAGCAATTAATTTCTACTGAGAAAAAACTGTAAAAGACCATGGTCAGGGCCAATATTGCAAAATGCATCTGCAGAAAGCTTTTTTGTGTAGGTCACCGAGCTTTTGAGTTACATCCGTAACATAGCAATTTTTAACTAGATACCGATTTCTAGTCCATGGCGACAGAGAAAGAAGAAATTTGCAAAATTTGAAGTATGTAACTTTAATCTTTTTCAAATGCTTTAGCTTAAGAACAGAATAAACACCCGAAAAATAAAGTACAGAATGATCAGAAAAAGTCGAGAATAAACGCCCAAGAGCTCTTCTGTTATATAATCCACTGTTTGCTATAATTTTTGAATAAATGAACTGAATTTTTCTTACTGCATCAGTAACAATCTGTTTACAGAAAAGAGCTAGAGAATTAGAAACAGTAATACCAAGTCACCAAAAGGTGGCGAAAATTCATTACATTCCAGAGGAGTAGACGAAGAAAGATTATAAGAAAAAAGTTCAAGTGCTTTGAAGCACTTTAACAGTTGTTTCTGGAGAAGATTTCAGGCGGAGGTAAGAATTAGAATACCAAAACCGTAGAAGGTAAATAACCGAAAAATTAACACCAGAAGAAGCCAAAGAAAAGAAAAGCGGGTTATCAACAACAGAATCAAAGCCTTTGAAAGATCAAGTGTACAGGGATATACGATTTTACCCTTAGAAGAAATAAAAAGTAGAATAGAAGAAAGGACACGATGAGCATGTTGGTACACTACACCAGATCTGAAAGCAAGTTGATTTTCACCAAAGAAAGAAATATTTTGAGTTAGACTAGGGCAAAGAATATACTCGAAGACCTTGCTAATATTGCAAGAAACAGAAATTAGACGGTAATAAGAGCAATCTGTTGGCGGTTTACCTCTTTTTAAAATTGAAGTCACGCTGCCACACAAAAATCTTTCCGGGATGACAGAAGACGCCAAGCACATTTGAAACAAAAGCGCAAGATGTGACACAAGTTCAGGACATTCGGGAGTTAGATGCTTTTTAGAAATACCATCAGCATCTATAGATTTCGACTTAAGATGATTCAAAGCATTCAAAACTTCACAACGCGATATAGGCAGAACAAAGCACTGACTTAGAAATCCAGGGACAATTTCAAAAAACGCTTCGCCAAACTTTCTATTAACAGAATAATTCAAAACGGAGAATATCTTCAGAATATAATTTGTACTTTCAGAGGCAACGCTGTAGCGTTGCCTATAGTAAAGGCCGTACGGCTCCATTGTTTTATTATTTATGTATTTGTTTATTTTTTTCCCAGAGGCACTTCATATGGAAGAGGTCGTCGTAAGAACTTCAAAGGGGCTCATTCGATTGGAAATCGAAAGTTTTAGTGCCCTTTTTAATAGTCGAAAATGATTGGAGGGCAACTAGTCACCACCCCCCCCCCCCCCGCACCCATCATTCCCCCAAACACATCTAATAAAAATTTTGAGATAGCCATTTTTTTCAGCGTAGTTGATTTCCAGATAGAAAATATATTTTTGAGGAGGACACTCCCCCACACCCTCAAGGCAAGGGTTTTAAGTTATGCCCTGGGGGCATATAAGGTTTTTATATAAAGCGTTCTCGTAGAAACTTCAAAGCAGGCTCATTCGATTGGTAATTCAAAGGACTAGTGCCCTTTTTAATAGTCGAAAGTAATTTGAGGGCAACTAACCCCCCTCTCACGCCCATCTTTTCCCCAAATCCAAAATAGTCAAAAATTTTGAGACAACCATTTTATTAAACGTAGTTTTAACTTCTGGAGATTAGGTCTTTGAGGATGACAACTCCCCCGCAGCACTCAGGGCAAGGGTTGTAATTTAAGGATTCTCTAAATCCTTCATATTATTTCTTATGGAAGGGATGCTCGTATGAACTTTAGAGAGGGCTTATTTGACTGGAAATTGAAAGTTCTTGTTCACTTTTTAAGAGTCAAAAGAGATTGGAGGGCAACTAGCCCCCCCCCCCTCCCTCCTCCACGCCCTAAATACATCAGTTAAAAATTTTAAGATAGACATTTTGTTAAAGTAGTTCAAGGTTCTGATAACAAAAAACTCCTGTGTCGACACAGCCCACCAGGGCCCGGGGGTAGGCGTTGTAAGTTATCCCTGGGGGCATATAGACAATCAAACAATCCTTAAATAAACAATCAATGCAAACAAACATACAATAGATATTAATGTAAATTAATAAATAAATTTAGTGCTGATATTAATGTAAATTAATAAATAAAATTCTGCTGGGGGGAATTTAACGCGGGGGACCTATCAGCAGGAAAAGAAAATATTCATTGAGGGGGAGGAATTTCCCAGGGGTGGATTTTCCAAATGTGAATTATTCAGGGAGGGGACGACTAAACCCATTCTATAATATTCTAAATTTTACATCGTAAAGTAACGGGAATAAAGAATCAACGGAAATGTCAGAGATAGCGCTTCAGGTTCCTTTAAACGATTTTGTTCGTGTCTTTTAAAAAAAGACATTTTCAAATAAACAGATTATTTTCAGTTGTATTACTTTCTCTGTGGCTGCTCAATTATGCATGTGAGGGGGGAAACTTGCCCCCGTTACTGTCTACGCTAAGGTTTCAGTTTTTATCCCAAGGCTTAAAAATGAACGCACTGCGATAAAAGTATAACTCAAAATAACATATATAGAATAACATATGCACATAACACGGAACAATTAATCAAAATTGCATATTATGAGTTGAGGCTCACCCAAATGATGACCCAGGGATGATGACCATTCGACAATCTATGATGCCCATTCGAAAATGATGACCATTCGACAATCTATGAAATCAATCCTGCAACAACTGAAAATATAAAGTATTTTGAGTATTTTGACGTCTTCCACAACTCGAACGGTCCAACATTCTACAGCCCAATGAGTCTGTCTAATCTGCTATATCGGGAACGGAGGAGATAAGTGAAGTTCCGCCCCGTATTGGATGAGTCTCAAACCTCCCCCTCCCCCTCTACTACTGTCTACGCTAAAGTTTTCTTCTTTATGCCAAGTACGCCGCCCCACCCCAAAGACTTTAATAATGTAAAGTTTTGTATGGGAAGAACACATAGTAAATCTATTATAATTATCAAATTATAAGGTTAAAATACATGATCTGTGATAGATGCAAAATTGCTTTGGCACACAAATCCTATTAAGGTCATTTCCAAACGGTCGTGATCCCTTTGTGTCAGCAAGTGAAATGGTCTAAACCCCTTTATTGGAGCTATTTTTCAATCCAATCATTGTTGTCAATCGCTCTCCACAAGTTATGCAAGCCGTCTATTGCTCATATATAAGGTTTTTATCAAAGAGGTAATCGTATAGACTTTGAAAAAAGCCTCATTCGATTTAAATTAAAAGTTCTAGATCTGTTTTTTATAGTCAAGAATAATCGGACAGTAGGCAACCCCCCCATGCTATAAAAACTTGAAACTTTTTGCAATCAAAAACGAACAAAAATTAATTAAAAAAAACTTTCCGAACAACAAGTCTTTCAAAGAAAAGTAAAGGCCATTTTAAACTTAAGCTCAGGAGATACAAATACCTGTTAAAATTCAAACTCAACACGACCAGAAATTAATATTAAAGAATAAATGAAACCAAAACGGACAGAAATTAACTAAACTATCATAGCAAATAAAATACGACAATTAATTATATAAATGAATGAATTGGTCTTAAAACTAATAATGTTTAGATTGAATACGAAAATCAAGCTTTAAACGAAAAAAAATTTTCCTATTGAAGCACTAATGAAACTTAAAACCAACAGAAATTAAAAAACAATCAATTCGAACAAACCTACAATGTATATTAATGTAAATGAATAAATAAATCTTAAAACAAGTGAAACTTAAATTGAATATGCAAATCAAGTTTGAATCGAATAAAAATAACTACAAACAAGAGTTTGGGTATTGCCTCACTGCAGAAGCCTAAAACCTGCTGCGTCATTGGCGCTTTACAGAAAACGAATTATATTACAAATGTTTTCTTTTGTATTTAATATTGAAAATAAATATTAAAATTTCAGTCAGCAATTAATATCATTATTCGTCAAATATTCAGTTCTTTCCAAGATTGGTCAAAAAAGTTTCACTACGAACAAAATTTGGATACTGCCCCCTTCTTTAACTGTAAAAACCTAAAGCCTTCTGTGTCATTAGCGCTTTACTGAAAACGAATTACTCATATATTACAAATTTATTCTTTTCCAGTTCTTACAGCATTGAAAATGAAAATAAAAATTACAGTGAAAAAAAAGTCTTGAACTGATGGATCTTTCAACAATTAATATAATTATATATCTAATATTCAATTTTTTTTTATACTTTCCAATACTTTTCAAGACTCATATAGTTTTCAGTAAGGCGCCAATGACGCAGTAGGTTTTAGGCTTCTGCAGTGAGGCGATACCCAAACTCTTGTTTGTAGTTATTTTTATTCGATTCAAACTTGATTTGCATATTCAATTCAAGTTTCACTCGTTTTAAGATTTATTTACTCATTTACATTAATATGTATAGTATATTTGTTCGCATTCATTGTTTATTTAATTTCTGTTCGTTTTGAGGTTCATTTATGCTTCAATAGCAAAATATTTTTTTCGTTTTAAGCTTGACTTTCATATTCAATCTAAGCATTACTCGCTTTAAGATCTATTTATTCATTTATATTATTACTTGTTGTATGTTTTTTGCTATGATTGTTTATTTAATTTCTGTTCGTTTTGGGTTACATTTATTCTTTAATAGTAATTTCTGGTCGTTTTGAGTTTTAATTTTAAGGGTCGGTCGAAAACAGGATCAGCCGCTTTGTGGCATGTTTGAAACAGGTTTTTGTGTGGCATGGCCGCATAGAAACAAAAATGAATTCTTTTCGAAACGGGGCATTTTTAAGAGCTGACGTCACAATAGTTGTTTTTTTTATTAAGCTAATACGAAGGTGATGACATGCCAATTCTAAACCAAAAACAACTCTATCGAAATGTGGCACGTATAGGCATCATGTCAAAAAACTGGTTTTGTTCTGTAAGCTAATCTGAAACAACTGTCGATAGTTATTTGGCACTGAACAATTAATTGACTTTTTGGCGTCAGTGGTTGATCATACTCGTGGAAATTTTTAGGTCAGTGATATGTTAAACCCAATAACTGACTGGTATGAAATGTCATATTAGTGTTTATTACGAAATTAATCGAATGTGTAGTCTTCGAGAAAGTTATTTCAGTCCTTCCCTGTTCTAATGTCTGTGTGTTACTTATGTATAAATTATATTTTTTGTAAGGATATTTTATAAGACATGTATTTAAAAAATGTTTATGTTTTTAATTCAATTAATACAGTTTTTTTATCAATGTTTTCACATAAAGTGTGACTCTTTTTAAAACTGATTTAAATTGCAAGGTTCACTGGAAAGGGGTGATTCTAACCCTCTAAATAGCTCCCTCTGGAGCTATTGTTTTATCCTTATATCCTTTCACTCTATACCTTCAACTCTGTTTCTACTTAGCCTTTCGTGTCATTCCTATCTAGTATTCATTCATATAGAAAAAAAATTACAAGAAACGTTGAATCGATAAATACTTTATTTTAAATAAGAGATTATTTTATAAAATACATGGTTGTGTCTTCTTCCACTGTCAAATCCATAGACACTTTGAGTGTCTGTTTTGTCGTTGTCAAGTTAACTTCGAAAGGTTAAATTTTCGTTGTTTTTTTTCTTCTTTCTTTTTTGTTTAGCACTGAGGACAGCTTGAGGGAGGTCCTTGTAGAAATATTTGCTTTTTTCGTAGTCATCCTAGCGTGACACTTTCTTAAGAAATACTTTGTGTCTCCACTGAATTAACTTTTTTTTTAAGTAATTTTTTGTCTTAGTATAGGGTAATAGTGTATACGTTTTATCTAATATTGTAAATAAAAACGAGGTACGGTTGTTACATGTCATTTTATATATAATTTTTTATATTTTTCAGTCCATATTCCCAAGTTTATAACACCGAACCTAGAAGAGTAGAAGAGGGCTTATTTGATAGTGAATCACAAATATTACAGACCTTTGAGAATAACCAAAGATTGGAGGGTAGCTAGCAATTGTTCCACGCCTCTGTTTACCCATATAATGACATATCAAAATTTGGCATTATTAATTTGATTTAAACAGTAGAAAGGTCCAATAATTTATCTTTGGGGAAGAAATGATCCCTTAGAGTCCAAGAAGAAGGAACTACAAGTTCCGCAGTTTTACCATTGTACAAATAGATTATTTTTAATTACAGAATAGGAAATAAATTACAAGGTAACGCTTTCTGTTTTGGTGGGAAGGGGGTCCGTGAGCAGTATGACTCCATACCGGTGGACTAGTTTGTCATGTTCAAATTTAGGGAAATTTCTGAGCCAAATTTTACACAGAAAGCAGGAAAGGATTTCTTGTCAAAATTTGAAAAACAATCAGAAATTCCATTTAAACCCAAGTTTTAAGCTTAAGAGAAACAAGAGCCATTTTAAATATGAGTGGAGCGGCTCCTTTCTCAACCCTTGCTCTTTAAGCTAGTCAGGTTTTGTTATCGTTCTATAACTCGTTCCTTTAGGAATGAGTCATAGAACACAAGGTCTGTTGAATTTGAAGTATTTTTAAATAACTTGCTTTTCCAACAGTTTGTGTTAACGAACTGTAAGTAACGAGCGACCCGGCCCAATGGTAACCGAAACTTTAAAAAACGGAATTTGGTACCAATAGATACATCGAAACAATAAGATTTAATTTTGATTTCATAATATATAAGTATCATTAAGTGTAATATTACTCATCAAAAGTTACGTGCCCGAGAAAATTTGGCTGGTTTTCGAAAAAAGGGGGAAAGACCCCCTAAAAGTAATTGAACCTTAATGAAATTCACACCATCATATTTAGCGTATCAGAAAACCCTACTGTAGAGGTTTCAAGCTCCCATCTACAAAAATGTTGAATTTTACATTTTTTGCCAGAAGAAAGATCAGGGTTGCGTGTTTATTTGTTTTTTTTCCCAGGGGTAATCATATTGACCCAGTGGTCCTAGAATATCGTAAGAGGGCTCATCGGAATGGAAATTAAAAGTTCTAGTCCCCTTTTTAAGTGACCAAAAAAAATGGGAGGGCAGTTTGGCCCCCTCCCACGCTCATTTTTTTTTCTAAAAGTCACCCAAGAAAAAGTTTGAGCTGGCCCTGTTGTTCAGCATTGTCGACCATTAAATAAATATGGCTTTTAAAATGACTTAATTCTCCAAAGTCCCCAAGGGACGGGCTGCAAGTTATGAACTTTGCCCATTGCTTACATATTGTATTGGTTATTGGGACGTATACAGACATTTTCCGGAAGAATTTTTTTCTGGTGGGGGGGGCGGGAGGCTGGGCTATTTAGTCTTAGTAACTGGTCTGGGTGACTCAGGAGTTTGTGAATTAAAAATTTTTTAAATTTTAACTTAAAGAGCATGGTATTGACTAAGGGGAGAACCCCGTCATATACGTAATAAAAAAAAACAATAAAAAAAACAATAGATACGCCTCCATAGTAATCGAAACTTTTAAAAACGGAACTTTTATGTCAATAAATATATTAAAAGAATTGGCTTATAACGCTGATTATAAATATATGAATTTTATTAAGTTTAGTATTACTCCTAAAAGGCTACCAGCCTGAGAAAGTTTAACTGATTTTTTAAAGAGGGGGGAAACATCCCCTAAAAGTGAAAAAAATTTAATGAAAATCACACCGTCAGATTCAGCGTATCAGAAAACCCTATAACATAGGTTTCAAGCTCATATCTGCAAAAATCTGCAACTGTGTATTTTTTGCCAGAAGAAAAATATACGAATATAGAAGTTCGTTACGTAAGTTAATTTGTAAATTACTTAATAACCAAATTTATAGATCCATTTATAAAAAGAAATTTACATTTCTTATTCAAATTTTGCTTACTTATTCAATGCCGGCGAGCCAAAATAAAAGCTGCATTAACGAAAAAACGATCAGAAATCAAATAAAAAAACAAGTTTTTTAAAATGAAAGAAAGGAGCGATAGTAAAACTTAAATCGAACAGAAATTATTCCGTATATGAAAGGGCTGTGCCCTCCTCAACGCCTCGCTCTTTACGCTAAAGTTTTTATTGTTTAAAAAAAAGAGTTGTGAGAAAGTCAAACTTTAGCGTGAAGAGCGAGGCGTTGAGGAGGACATAGCCCCTTTCATATACAGAATCATTTCTGTTCGTTTTAAGTTTTACGTTCATTCCTTACTTTAATTATAAAAAAGTTGTTTTTTTTTATTTAATTATAGTAAAGAGCGAGGATTGTGACTTCGACTGTAATGGAAAAAATTATGATAGTGTTAAGTTTAAACATTGCTCTTTACTTTCAGTTGAAAAAAGTTGTCTTTTCATTTGTTGAAAAGACATTTGTTTCCTTTTTTTGACAAACAGAAATTATTCCGTATATGAAACGGGCTGTGCCCTCCTCAATGCCTCGCTCTTTACGCTAAAGTTTGTTATTGTTTAAAAAAAATAAAGTTGTGAGAAAGTCAAAATTTAGCGTAAAAAGCGAGGCGTTGAGGAGGGCACAGCCCCTTTCATATACGGAATAATTTCTGTTCGTTTTAAGTTTTAACATCGTTCCTTACTTTCAGTTAAAAAAAACTTGTTTTTTTTTATTTAATTTTTGAACGTTTTTGAATTAATGTAGGTTTTGATTTTGGCTCACCGTACATGAATAATAAAAAAAAATTTGCATATTAATTTTACTTTTTTTTATTAAATGGCTTTTTCAAAACTTGTTTGATTTTATTTACGAACGTTTTGATTAGTAATAAATATATGTAACTTACGAATTAACTTACGTAACGAAATTCTGTATTCATTGATTTTTAATACGTATATTAGGGGGTTTGCCCCCTAGTCAATACCTTGCTCTTTAAGCTAAAGTTCAAATTTTGTTCAAATTCTTTAAAAATGACTCCTTAATCTCAAAGGCCGTTAATTAGAATAAATAGCCCTTATGAAAGTACTAAAATTCTTTGCCTTGAAGAGCGAGGTATTGACTAGGGGTTGAACCAAATCATATACGTAATATTTTCTGTCTGTTTTAAGTATTGATGGTGCTCCTTACTTTCAGTTGAAAAACTTGTTTTTTTAAAATTTAATTTCTGATCTTTTTCTTTAATAATGCTTGGAAATGCGGCGCCCCCCCACATAGCAATGTCCCTTCCCCAATGAAAACTTACTTCATGGAAAGATCCTCCCATATAACCCCCCCCCCCCCCCCCCCCCTTCCCACCTACCAGAAAAAATCCCCCTGAAAACGTCTGTGTACTTACCAATAACCAATACTATATGTTAACATTTGGTAAATTTCATAACTTTCAGCCCTCTCCCCAGGGACTCCGGGGGATTAAGTCATCCTAAAAGACATAGTTATCATATTTTCGACCATGCTGAACAAAATGGCTTTCTCAAAATTTTGATCGGATGACTTTGGGAAAAAAATGAGCGTGGGAGGGGGCCTAGTTGCCCTCCATTTTTTGTCACTTAAGAGGTTACTAGAACTTTGAATTTATGTTCCAATGAGTCCTCCCACGATGTTCTAGGACCAATGGGTCGATACGATCACCCCTGGGAAAAAAAATATAATAAAAATAAACACGCATCCGTGATCTTTCTTTTAGCAAAAAATGCAAAATTCCACATTTTTGTAGATAGGTGCTTGAAACCTCTACAGTAGGGTTTCTGATACGCTGAATATGATGTTGTGATTTTTATTAAGCTTCTATAGCTTTTAGGGGTCTTTCTCCCTTTTTTCAAAAATCAGCCAAATTTTCTCAGACGCTTAACTTTTGATGGGTAAAACTAAACTTGATGAAACTTATATACTTGAAATCAGAATTAAAATTTGATTATTTTGATGTATCTATTGGTATCAAAAATCCGTTTTTTAGAGTTTCGGTTATAATTGAGCCGGGTCGCTCCTTACTTACAGTTCGTTACCACGAACTGTTTGATATATTTTTTGGGTTAAGAGATTTGGGTTAAGAGAATAAGAGATTTGCGTCTCATATGCCATCTTCTATTCAAAGTACAAACTCCATAACTCGTAATTAGCAGACCCATATATACGATCGATATGTCTTTGTATCCTTGGCAAAAAAGCCAAAACAAGAGACATTCAAGTTTTGTGATAAAAACCAGTTTTTTGAAATGATGCCTATACATGCCACATTTCAATAGAGTTCTTTTTGGTTTAGAATCGGCATATCATCACCTTCGTATTAGCTTAAGAAACACAACAAGTCTTGTGACGTCAGCTCTTAAACAAGTCCGTTTTTGACAAGAATTAATTTTTGTTTCTACGTGACCATGCCACATAAAACCTGTTTCAAACTTGCCACACAGCGCCTGATCCTGTTTTCGACCGACCCTAATTTTAACAGGTATTTGTATCTCCTGAGCTTAAGTTTAAAATGGCCTTTACTTTTCTTTGAAAAACTTATTTTTCGGAAAGTTTTTTTTTAGTTAATACTGAAAAACATTCAAATGAATTTACTAAAAAAAACATGCATTGTCAGTTCAATATACATATGCTGATATGTATTCCTTAAAATTTTAATTTTATTAAAATTTCAAAGATTTCTCAATCACAGATAATTACACATTGATCATTCTCAATTCACAGATACAAATTCACAGATTTCTTAAAGTTAGAAAAGTAAAAACATCTAAAATATTTTTTTCTTTCAGTAAAGTACAAATTATATTCTGGCTTTTAGAAAGCTTGGGGTTTAGAACCATACTCATATTAACTTCTGCTCGTTTTATGTTTGACTCTTATTTATTTTAATTTCTGTTTGTTTTTGGTTTCATTTATTTATTGTTACTGATTTGTGGTAGTTGTATTCTTGGTAGATTATTTGATTCTATTTTTGCTCATTTTGGTTTAATGGAGTTCTTTACTTAAAAAAAACTTATTTTGTTTAAAAATTTTTTTTTTAATTAATATCTGTTCGTTTTATATTGAAATAGTCTTTTTCAGGGAGAAAGACTGAGTCTCTTTTAAAATTAAACAACCATCACTTCCATAAACACCTTAAATACCCCCGGACCTTGGTAGTATTATTAGTAAAGATGGTGGGAGCAGTGAAAATGATAGAAATAGAATAGCCAAGGCTCAGGGTGTTTTTTCAAAGTTAAAAAAAAAGTCTGGAAGAATAGGAAGATAAGTCTGCAAACCAAGATTAGAATATTAGAAGCTACAGTGATTACAGTGGCCAAATATGGCTCTGAAGCATGGACGCTCCGAAAAGCAGATGAAGATTCGCTATATGTTTTCCAGAGAAATTGCTTAAGGATTGTTCTGGGTACCCAGCTGACTGACCGTATTTCAAACAATAGGCTATACGAAAAATGTGGTTCAATACCGCTCTCTAGGGCTACAATGAAGGAAAGGCTGAAGTGGCTAGGACACGTTGTGCGGATGAAGGATGACAGATTACCGAAGATTGTTCTTTTCGGCCAACCATCTAGGGCTAAACAGAAAGCAGGTCGTCCCCGTCTGGGGTGGGAGGACGTCATAAAAAATGATTTAAAGGAAATGGGAACTTCGTGGGCGGGTGTTAAAAGGGAGGCTGTGAATAGATTGGGGTGGAGGAGGAGCGTGCGTAGGTGTGTTGGTCTCAGGCGGCTTGGTGCTGCGGTGAGTTGTTTAGTAGTAGTAGTAGTATAGCTTAGAACTTCGTGGGCGGGTGTTAAAAGGGAGGCTTTAAATAGATTGGGGTGGAGGAGGAGCGTGCGTAGGTGTGTTGGTCTCAGGCAGCTTGGTGCTGCGGTGAGTTGTTTAGTAGTAGTAGTAGTATAGCTTAGAACTTCGTGGGCGGGTGTTAAAAGGGAGGCTTTAAATAGATTGGGGTGGAGGAGGAGCGTGCGTAGGTGTGTTGGCCTCAGGTGGCTTGGTGCTGCGGTGAGTTGTTTAGTAGTAGTAATAGTATAGCTTGGAACCCCTGCCCCTAATCTCTGTGCATTGTTTCAGCCCCAAAGGCCTTGTTATGTGATATTTAGACCATTTTGAATAGAAAAGCTATCTCAAAATTTCTATTAGATGCATTTTGGGACACTAGGACCTGTGTGTGTGGGAGGGGGGGGGGTATCTGCCCTTCGATCACTTTGACTCTTAAAAAGAACACTATAGCGTCTGATTACCAATCCAATGAGCCCATCCCAAAGTTTATATGACCACGCTTTCTATAAAAACCTTATTTGTCCTCAGGGAATGACTTTCAACCCTTACCCTAAGGGCTTGGGGTGTTTTATCCTCGAAAATATAAGTTCCAGATCGTTCTGATACGCTGAACAAAATGAATCTAAAAATTTTGATTGAAAGTGTTTGGGAAAATTATGGGCGCAGGGGCACTTGTCCTTTGATCACTTTTTACTAATAAAAAAGGCACTATTCTTCTCAATTTCCAATCAAATGAACCCTTTTTGAAGCTTCTACGACAAAGCTTTCTATAAGAACCTTATATGCCCCACGGGCATAACTTACGACCCTTGTCCTTAGGGCTATGGGGGAGGGTTCTCATTCTCAAAGGCATAATTTCCAGACCTTTCAACTACGTTGAACGAAATGGCCATAAAAATGTTGATCGGGAATGTTTGGGGAAATGATGGGCGTGGGGGGGGATTTTCCCTCCGAATACTTTCGACTATTAAAAAGGGCAATAGCCCTTTCAATTTCCAATCAATTGAACCCTTTTTTAAATTTTTACGACAACACTTTCTATTAAAAACATTAAACGCCCCCACTGCATAATTTACAACCTTATCCCTGAGGGTTGTGGGAGTGTCATCCTCAAAGACATAATTTCCAGAAATTTCAATTACGTTCAACAAAATGGCTATCTCAAAATTTTGATTGGATGTGTTTGGGGAAATGGTGGTCGTGAGAGGTGGGTTACTTATTCTTCAATCACTTTCGACTATTAAAAAGGGCAATAGCCCTCTCAATTTCCAATTGAATGAACCTCTTTTAAAGTTTCTACGACAACGGTATCTATAAAAACCTTATATGCTCCCAGGGCATAACTTACAACCTTTGCCCTAGGGGCTATAATTTCCAGACCTTTCAACTACGGTGAACAAAATGGCTATCTCAAAACTTTGAATGAATATTTTTGTGGAAATGATGGGTGTGAGAGGGGGGTTAGTTGCTCTCTATTCACTTTCGACTATTAAAAGGGCACTAGTCCTTTCAATTTCAAATCAAATTATCCTTTTTTGAAGTTTCTACGATAACAATTTCTATAAAAATCTTATTTGCCCCCAGGGCATAACTTAAAACCCTTGCCCTGAGGGCTCTGAGGGGGTTATCATCCTCAAAGACCTAATTTCCAGAACTTTCCACTATGTTGAACAAAATGGCCGTCTCAAAATTTTGATTGGATTTGTTTGGGGTATGGTGGGCGTGAAAGTGGGTTAGTTGCCCTTCAATCACTTTCGACTGTTAAAAAGGACACTAGCCCTTCCAATTTCTAATTGGATGAGGCCTTTTTCAAGTTTCTACAACATCGCTTTATATAAAAACCTTATATGCCCCAAGGAATAACTTACAAACCTTGCCCTTGGGGTTGTGGGGGGTTGTCATCCTCAAAGACTTACTTTCCGGAACTTTTAAATACGTTGAAAGAAATGGATATCCGAAAATTTAATTGTATGTATTTGAGGAAACGATGGGTGTGAGAGCGGGTTAGCTGCCCTCCAATCATTTTCAACTATGAAAAAGGGCACTAGCCATTTCAATTTCCAACCGAATGAGTTCTTTTGAAGTTTCTACGACACCGCTTTCTATAAAAACTTTATATACCCCCAGAGTATAACTGACAACCCTTGCCCCGAGGGCTGTGGGGGTTGTCATCCTCAAAGACCTAATTTCCAAAACTTTCAAATACGTTGAACAAAATGGCTATCTCGAAATTTTGACTGGATACGTTTGGGGAAACGGTGGGTGTGGAAGGGGTGTTAGTTACCTTAAAATCACTTTCGACTATTAAAAAGGACACTATCCATTCCAATTTCCAATCGAATGAGCCCTTTTCGAAGTTTCTACGACAAATCCTTCGATACAAAGTGCCCTGGTCTAAAAAAAAAAAAAATACATTGTGCCAACTTCGTTCTTTACCTAGGCAGCGCTATTGAGCTGCCTATGATTATTTTTTTTCTCAAAGGCACTTCATATGGAAGGGGTATTCACATAAACTTCAAAGGGGGCTCATTCGATTAGAGGTCGAGAGTTCTAGTGCCCTTTTTAAGAGTCAAAAGTGATCGGAGGGCAACTAGCCCCCCACGCCCTTCTTTTCCCAAATGCGTCCGATAAAAATTTTGAGGTAGACATTTTCTTAAAAATAGTTTAAAGATCATATAACAAAACTCCGATGTAGACACAAGCCCTCAGGGCCCGGGGGCAGGGGTTGTGAGTTATGTCCTAGGGGTATATATGGTTCTTATGGAAGGAATGCTCGTACAAACCCCAGAGAGGGCTCATTTAATAGGAAATTGAAAGTTCTGGTTCACTTTCTAAGAGCCAAAAGAGGTCGGAGGCCAACTAGCCCCCCCATCGACACCCTTTTTTCCTCAAACCCATCCAATAAGAACTTTGAGATAGCAATTTTTTTTTAATAGTTCAAAGATGATATAACGAAAACTCCGGGGTTGACACAACCCCCCAGGACCCGAGGGCCGATATTGTAAGGTATGCCCTGGGGGAATATAGGCTATGGTTCTTATGAAAGGGATTGTTGTAAGAACTTCAGAGAGGGGTCATTTGATTGTAAATTGAAAGTTCTAGTCTAGTTTTTGAGATTCAAAAGAGATTGGAAAACATAACAACAGAACAAAAATAAATTCTTTCATAAAATGGCAAGCAATGCATTTTCTCAAACGACAAATTAAAATTCACCAAGAGGTTGTGTAATAAATGATTCTCGTTCTGGTATCAATATGCAGAATTTCAATCTCAATTTGCAAGTTCTAAAGCAAAAAATAGATAAATCCATTTTTTTCAAGAGTCTTACGTCATGAATTTCAAGTCATTAATAGTTTGTTTACTGAATCCTTCAGAAGCCAAAGGATTGTAATTAGTAATTTATAAAAACATTCCTTATCAAAATCACAACATTAATCATAAAATATATACAATTTTCTGAAACAATACAATAGAAATGTTGTTAGTTTAAATTTTTAAAGATTATAGGGGAGTTAGAGCTAGGGCTAATTTGCAGAATATGGGCTAGCTAATTAAAAGTGCGCAATTATACCAATTCTGCTCTTGTGGTGCTTGTAGTTGTTTTATTTTCGGCCAAATTGTAAAAGTGAAACGAAAAGGAAGAAGACATACGAAAAATAAGTGAAATAGTTAGTAACTTTAGTAGATTTTTCATAGTAATCTGATTTCTTATGAATGAACAGTGACCCTTGGTAATACTAGCTGAAACTCTAAAAAAAAAAAAAAAATTTATAACAATAATACATCGAAAGAATTTTCTTTTAACGCTGATTTAAAATGTAAAATTTTGTACTTTTATATCTCTTTTCTCTTCGTAAGTGACCTCTTCTCCGTTTTCCATACAGTTTTTATTCACAAAGACGGCGAGTGCTGCAAAATATGGTACAACTTCCCATGTGTTGTTTATGCTCGTAGCTCCATTTGAAACTCCCTTATCTGCCAGCTCATTGTCCCGAATCCCACGGTGCCCTGGCACCCATAATAACCTTAGGATTTTAAGCTGTTCTGAAACTCTCGTAACTGTATCTTGAAGTCGCCTTACCAGTTTCTCCTTTTTTGAAGCTTTTATGCTTGCTATAGACTCTAAGCAGCTTAAAGAATCTCTACAATTATCTACTGAGTCTCCAAATTGGCCACCTGACCTTAAAAGTTCCTCTAAAGCTGTTAATAGTCCTTCGTATTGAGCTTGAACAGATGCTTCAATTTCAGTTTTTATGCATATAACCTCTGAAAATTAAGGGATCACCATTGCACATCCACTACCTTCATTCAACTTGAACGAGCCATCCGTGTACAGTTTAATAAAGTTATCACCCCACGTTGTAATTAGTAGAGAGGACCCTATAACTACAGGGGGGACTCCATATATGGGCATAGAGTCCCTAGGGAGATGGTTTTCTCACTGAGAATGAAAAAACAGAATTTTTCTCACTTGAAAAAACAGGAATTTTCACACATTTATGGATGTTTCTTGAACGATTATGTGTGTTGATCAATTTATTTGATGTTCTTCTCAGATGTCAATAGTAATTCATGTCTGTTTTATTGTTTTTATCAGTGAGAATAGAAAAACGGGAACTTTCACACTTTTATGGATGCTTTCTGGATTATTGAGTCTAACGGGGGGACCGGAGTTAATGACCTAAATTTCCAAAGGTCGATTTATTTCTGGATCACGTGTGACAGATGATGTCATGGTTGATTGATTTGTCACGAAAGGGGAATTAATTTGTTGTTTCTAAGGGAATTATTGATTCACGAAAGGGGAATTAATTTATTGTTTCCAAGGAGAATTTTCTCCGGGACGAAGTTTATTAATATCTTTGGAGTTCGACCAGGAGAATTGTTTCCGGAATTATTGATTCACGATAGGGGAATTAATTTATTGTTTCCAAGGAGAATTGTCTCCGGGACAAAGTTTATTAATATCTTTGGAGTTCGACCAGGAGCATTGTTTCCGGAATTATTGATTCACGAAAGGGGAATTAATTTATTATTTCCAAGGAGAATTGTCTCCGGGACGAAGTTTATTAATATCTTTGGAGTTCGACCAGGAGAATTTTTTCCGGAATTATTGATTCACGAAAGGGGAATTAATTTATTGTTTCTAAGGAGAATTGTCTCCGGGACGAAGTTTATTAATATCTTTGGAGTTCGACCAGGAGAATTGTTTCCGGAATTACTGATTCACGAAAGGGGAATTAATTTATTGTTTCCAAGGAGAATTGTCTCCGGGACGAAGTTTATTAATATCTTTGGAATTCGACCAGGAGAATTGTTTCCGGGCGAATGTTTTGATCTTAGAGATGAATATATTTAACGCGGAAAAGTGTTTCCTAGTAATTTGAAATGTGACAGCACAGGGATGCCAAAAACAAAGGGAACACGATGAAATTACGTTTAGAGATTATTTGGGCAAAACCGTTTTAGACATTTTAGGGAATTATTTCGGCGAAACGGTTAGAGACATTTTAAAATATGATTTTAGAAGATGTTTTAGAAGAGGTTTTGAGTGTGGTCGTTATAATACACATGTTCTATTTAAACAGTGCCGTGAGGTCCTCTACCCCAACCCCAAAGGGCCATCATACCCCACCCCAACCCCGAAGGAAGCCCCCGGTCCTCAAAGGTCCCCCGGGCCCCCAAAGGGCCCCCGGCGCCCCAAAGGCCCCTGAGCCCTCATTTTTTAATACTTTTTTAAGGCTTTACTATATCTTTTCAGAACAATTTCCTTTCTTAATGTCCCTCCTAAACCTATTTTACAAGTTGAAGTACTTATCTTTTTCACCCACAACTATACTTTACAGCTTTTTGGTTACCTCAACACCAAGAAATACTTTTCAAAGACCATTTCAGAGCATGTTACTTTCTTAATGTCCCTTCTAAACCCATTTTCCTACTTGAAGTACTTATCTTTTTCACCCACAACTATACTTTACAGCTTTTTGGATACCTCAACACCAAGAAATACTTTTCAAATACCATTTCAGAGCAAGTTACTTTCTTAATGTCCCTACTAAACCTATTCTCCAACTTGAAGTGCTTATCTTTTTCATATACAACTATACTTTACAGCTTTTTGGTTACCTCAACACCAAGAAATACTTTTCAAAGACCATTTCAGAGCAAGTTACTTTTTTAATGTCCCTCCTAAACCCGTTTTCCAGCATCAAGTACTTATCTTTTTCACCCACAACTATACTTTACAGCTTGTTGGTTACCTCAACACCAAGCAATACTATTCAAATACCATTTCAGAGCAAGTTACTTTCTTAATGTCCCTTCTAAACCAATTTTACAAGTTTAAGGACTTATCATTTTCATACACAACAATACTGTACAGCTTTTTGGATACCTCAACACCAAGAAATACTTTTCAAAGACTATTTCAGAGCAAGTTCCTTTCTTAATGTCCCTCCTAAACCCATTTTCCAACTTGAAGTACTTATCTTTTTCACCCACAACAATACTTTACAGCTTCTTGGATACCTCAACACCAAGAAATACTTTTCAAAGACCATTTCAGAGCAATTTACTTTCTTAATATCCCTCCTACACCTATTTTTAAACTTGAATTACTGATAAATTCCCTCCTCTACAGTTATTTAAATCTTTTTGGAGACCTAAAAACCAAGAAATACATTTGAATTACCATATAGTTAAATCAACTTAATAAAGGTCCAACATCAACACATATCCAAAGAGGAGGTTATACAATTTTTCACAACTGGCAATAATGTAAAGATTTTTGATTACCTCAACACCAAGAAATAATTTTCAAATACCATTTCAGAGCAAGTTACTTTTCTTAATGTCCCTCCTAAACCCATTTTCCAGCATGAAGTACTTATCTTTTTCATCCACAACTATACTTTACAGATTTTTGGATACCTCAACACGAAGAAATACTTTTCAAAGACCACTTCAGAGCAAGTTACTTTCTTAATGTCCCTCCTAAACCCATTTACATAAATGAAGTACTTATCTTTATCACCCAAAACTATACTTTACAGCTTTTTGGATACCTCAACACCAAGAAATACTTTTCAAAGACCATTTCAGAGCAAGTTACTTTCTTAATGTCCCT
>NW_028300707.1:0-38650 GCF_049724085.1 Artemia sp. Qi Xiang Cuo
TGGAAAGCCCATTTTACGGGTGGGGGGATGCCCCCCCCCCCCCCGACGCCCATCATTTCCCCAAACATTTCCGATCAACATTTTGATATGGCCATTTTGTTCAACGTAGTTCACCGGAAATTAGGTTTTTGAGGAAGACACCCCCTCCCCAACAGCCTTCAAGGTAATTAGTTTTGGAAATTAGGTCTTTGAGAATGACAACCCCCCCCCCAACATACCTCAGGGTAATGGCTGCTAGTTATGTCCTGGGGGCATATAAGTCTTTTTTATAGAAAGGACTGTCGTAGAAACTTCAAACAATGTTTATTTGATTAGAAATTGAAAGGACTAGCGTTGTCGTAAAAACTTCAGAAAGGACTCATTAGATTGGAAATTCAAAGGCCTAGTGCCCATTTAATACTCTAAAGCGATTGGAGGGCAACTCTGGGGGTGTCTTTGAGGATCAAACCCCCCAACCCTCAGGACAAGGGTTGTAAGTTATGCCCCGGGGCAATATAAGCTTCTATAGAAAGTGTTCTCGTAGAATCTTCAAAAAGGGCTCATTCTATTGGAAATTGAAAGGGCTAGTGCCCTCTTTAACAATCGAAAGACGTTGGAGGGCAAGTAGCCCCCCTCACACGCCTATCATTTCTCCAAACACGTCCAATCAAAATTTTTAGATAGCTCTTTTATTCAACCTAGTTGAAAGTTCTGGAAATTAGGTCTTTGAGGATGACAAACCCCCAAACCCCTTAGGGCACGAGTTTTAAGTTATGCCCTGGGGGCATATATGGTTCTTATAGATAGTTTTGTCGTAAAAACTTCAAAAAGGGCTCATTCAATTCGAAAGTGAAAGAGCTAGTGCCCTTTTTTAAAGCCGGAAGTGATTTGAGGGCAAATAAACCCTCTCTCAAGCCCACCCCTTCCCCAAACACATCCAATCAAAATTTTGAGAAAGTCATTTTGTTCAATGCAGATGAAAGTTCTAGAAATTAGGTCTTTGAGGATGACCCCCCCCCCATAGCCCTCAGACTAAGGGTTGTAAGTTATGCCCTGGGGGCATATACGGTTTTACTAGGAAGACTTCAAAAACTTCAAAACGGGTCTATTCGATTGGAAACTAAAAAGGGTAGTGCATTTTGTATTAGTAAAAAGTTATTGGAGGGCAACTTGCCCCATTTCATGCCCCCCCTTTTGCCAAACACCTCCAATCAAAACTTTGAGATAGTTATTCTTATCAACGTAGTTGAAAGTTCTGCAAGTTAGGTCCTTAAGGAGTACGACTCCCCACAACCCTCAGTGCAAGGGTTGTAAGTTATGCCCAAGGGGCATATATGGTTTTTATAGAAAGTGTTGTCGTAGAAACTTCAAAAATGGCCCATTCGATTTGAAATTGTAGGGGCCACTTCCCTTTTAAGTAGTCGAAAGTGATTGGAGGGCAACTAACCCCGCTCTCAAGCCCACCATTTCCCCAAATACATCCAATCAAAATTTTGAGATATCCGTGTTGTTCAACGTAGTTTAAATTTTGGGAAGTTAGGTCTTTGAGGATGACACCCCCCCCCCCCCAATAACCCCAGGGAAAAGGTTACTAGTCATGCCGTGGGGGGATAAAAGTTTTTTTTATTGAAAGGGTTGTCGTAGAAACTTCAAACAATGTTTATTTGATTAGAAATTGAAAGGACTAGCGCCCTTTTTAATAGTAGAAAGTGATGGATGGAAACCAAACACATCCGATCAAAATTTTGATATAGTTATTTTTCTCTACGTAGTTGAAAGTTCTGCAAATTAGGTCTTTAAGGATTACAACCCCCCTACAACCCACAGGGCAAGGGTTGTAAGTTATGCCCTGGGGGCATATAAGATTTTTATAGAAAGTGTTCAAAAGAGACTTCAAAAAGGGCCAATTCGATTGGATATTGAAGGGGCTAGTTCCCTTTTTAATAGTCGAAATTGATTGGAGGGCAACGAACCCCCTCTCACGTGCTCCATTTCTCCAAACACATTCAATCAAAATTTAAGATAGCCATTTTGTTCAACGTAGTAAAAAGATTCTTAAATTATGTTTTTGAGGATTGCAAATCCCCCAGAGCCCCTAGGGAAAAGGTTGTAAAATAAAGAAAGAAAAACGAGCAAAAATGGGGTTTTTATAGGCCAAATGAAAATACTGAAAAAACAAAGCGAATATTTCAGGAGGACAAACGCCTCTCTTATTCAGCGCGAAGCGAAATAATGCGAAAAAAAACAACCCCCGAAGCGAAAAAAAAAAAAAACAAAAAAAAACGCGGAAATTAAATGTGAAAATAACCAAAAAAACAAAGAAAAAAACAAAAACTTAAAAGATGAATTTAATTATTTTAATTTTTGGCTTTTATTGAATTTTATTCATCTTTTAAGTTTTTGGTTTTTTCTTTGGTTTTTTGGTTCTTTTCACATTGACTTTCCGCGTTTGTTTTTTGTTGTTTTTTCTTTTTCTTCGGCACTTTCCTTGGATACATTATTTCGTTTCGCGCTGAAGAAGAGAGGCGTTTGTCCTCTCGAAATATTCGCTTTGTTTTTTCAGTATTTTAATTTTGCCTATAAGAACCCCATTTTTGGTCGTTTTTCTTTCTTTATGTGATGTCAGGCCAATGTGGTTTAAGAAATTATCTTTAAAAGGTTGTAAATTATGCCATAGGGGGCATATAAGGTTTTTATAGAAAGCGTTGTCGTAAAAAATTCAAAAAGGGCTCATTCAATTGGAAATTGAGAGGGCTATTGCCCTTTTTATCAGTCGAAATTAATCGGAGGGAGAATCAGGTATTTGAGGATGACAACCCTCCCCCACAGCCTTCAGGGAAAGGGTTATACGCTATGCCCTGGGGGCCCATAAGGTTTTTATAGAAAGCGTTGTCGTAAAAACTTCAAAAAGGGTTGATTCTGTTGGAAATTGAAAGGACTAGTACCCTTTTTAGTCAAGCCATATATTGCTGCCTACTGCAAAATACTTGATTTTTCAATTCAAAACCTTCAATTCTAAGATGTTCAATTATTTAATAGTCGGAAGTGATTGGAGGGCAACTAACCCCCCTCTCACGCCCATCATTTCCCCAGACACATCCAATCAAAATTTTGAGATTGACATTTTGTTCAACGTAGTTTAAAGGTCTGGAAATTAGGTCTTTGAGGATGACTTCCATCCCCCCCCGACAACCCTCAGGGCAAGGATTATAAGTTATGCCCTGGGGGTGTATAAGATTTTTATAGAAAGCGTTGTCGTAAAAACTTCAAAAAGGGCTCATTCCATTGGAAATTGAAAGAGCTAGTGCCCTTTTTAATAGTTGAAAGTGATTGGAGGGTAACAAACCCCCCTCTCACGCCAACTATTCCCCCCAACACATGCAATTAACATTTCGAGATATTCATTTTGTTCAACGTAGTTGAAAGCTCTGTAAATTCATTCTTTGAGGATGATGACCCCCTAAGAGCCCTCATGGCGAGGATTGTAAGTTTTGCCCTGGTGACTTATAAGGTTTTTATAGAAAGTGTCGTCATAAAAACTTCAAAAAGGGCTCATTTGATTGAAAATTGAAAGGACTAGTGCTCTTTTTAATAGTCGAAAGTGACTGGAACGCAACTAAACCCCCTCTCACGCTCACTATATCTCCAAAAACATCCAATCAAAATTTTGAGATAGCCATTGTCTTCAACGTAGTTAAAAGTTCTGGTAATTATATCTTTGGGGAAGAAAACCCCCCACACCTAGAGGGCTGGTGCTCTTTTAATAGTCGAAAGTGATTGGAACGCAACAAAACCCCCTCTCATGCTCACAATTTCTCCAAAAACATCCAATCAAAATTTTGAGATAGCCATTGTCTTCAACGTAGTTAAAAGTTCTGGTAATTATATCTTTGGGGACGAAAACCCCCCACACCTCTTATGGCAAGGGTTATAAGTTATAACCCTCGTCATAAAAACTTCAAAAAAGGCTCATTTGATTGGAAATTGAAAGGGCTAGTGAACTTTTTAATAGTCGACAGTGATTGAAGGGCAAGTAACCCCCTTTCACGTTCACGATTTCCCCAAACACATCCACTCAAAATTTTGAGATAGAACCACTGCCCTCCCCCCCGACGCCCAACATTTCCCAAAACATTTCCGATCAACATTTTGATATGGCCATTTTGTTCAACGTAGTTGAAAATTCTGGAAATTAGATTTTTGAGGATGAACCCCCCCCGAATATATTCAATCAAAATTTAAGATAGCCATTTTGTTCAACGTTTTGAACAATAATTTAAGAAAATTTTCTTAAATTATGTCTTTGAGGATGGAAACCCCAGGGCAAAGGTTGTAACTTATGCCCGGGAGGCATATAAGGTTTCTATAGAAATCGTTGTCATAAAAACTTCAAAAAGGACTCTTTCAAATGGGAATTGAAATGGATAAGGCTCTTTTTAATAGTCGAAAGTATTCGGGGAAAGACTCACTCTCCCCCCCCCACGCCCATCATTTCCCCAAACATTTCCGATCAACATTTTGATATGATAATTTTGTTCAACGTAGTTCACCGGAAATTAGGTTTTTGAGGAAGAACCCCCCTCCCCAACCGCCTTCAAGGTAATTAGTTTTGGAAATTAGGTCTTTGAGGATGACAACCCCCCCCCCCCCCAACATACCTCAGGGTAATGGCTGCTAGTTATGTCCTGGGGGCATATAAGTCTTTTTTATAGAAAGGGCTGTCGTAGAAACTTCAAACAATGTTTATTTGATTAGAAATTGAAAGGACTAGCGTTGTCGTAAAAACTTCAGAAAGGACTCATTAGATTGGAAATTCAAAGGCCTAGTGCCCATTTAATACTCTAAAGCGATTGGAAGGCAATTCTGGGGGTGTCTTTGAGGATCAAACCCCCCAACCCTCAGGACAAGGGTTGTAAGTTATGCCCCGGGGCAATATAAGCTTCTATAGAAAGTGTTCTTGTAGAATCTTCAAAAAGGGCTCATTCTATTGGAAATTGAAAGGGCTAGTGCCCTCTTTAACAATCGAAAGACGTTGGAGGGCAAGTAGCCCCCCTCACACGCCTATCGTTTCTCCAAACACGTCCAATCAATATTTTTAGATAGCTTTTTTGTTCAACCTAGTTGAAAGTTCTGGAAATTAGGTCTTTGAGGATGAAAAACCCTCAAACCCCATAGGGCAAGAGTTTTAAGTTATGCCCTGGGGGCATATATGGTTCTTATAGATAGTTTTGTCATAAAAACTTCAAAAAGGGCTCATTCAATTCGAAATTGAAAGAGCTAGTGCCCTTTTTTAAAGCCAGAAGTGATTTTAGGGCAAATAACTCCCCTCTTACGCCCACCACTTCCCCAAACACCTCCAATCAAAATTTTGAGAAAGCCATTTTGTTCAATGCGGGTGAAAGTTCTAGAAATTAGGTCTTTGAGGATGAACCCCCCCCCTCCATAGCCCTCAGAGTAAGGGTTGTAAGTTATGCCCTGGGGGCATATACGGTTTTAATAGGAAGACTTCAAAAACTTCAAAACGGGTCTATTCGATTGGAAACTAAAAAGGGTAGTGCATTTTGTATTAGTAAAAAGTTATTGGAGGGCAACTTGCCCCATTTCATGCCCCCCATTTTGCCAAACACATCCAATCAAAACTTTGAGATAGTTATTCTTATCAACGTAGTTGAAAGTTCTGCAAGTTAGGTCCTTAAGGAGTACGACTCCCCACAACCCTCAGTGCAAGGGTTGTAAGTTATGCCCAAGGGGCATATATGGTTTTTATAGAAAGTGTTGTCGTAGAAACTTCAAAAATGGCCCATTCGATTTGAAATTGTAGGGGCCACTTCCCTTTTAAGTAGTCGAAAGTGATTGGAGGGCAACTAACCCCGCTCTCAAGCCCACCATTTCCCCAAATACATCCAATCAAAATTTTGAGTTATCCGTGTTGTTCAACGTAGTTGAAATTTTGGGAAGTTAGGTCTTTGAGAATGACACCCCCCCCTCCAATAACCCCAGGGAAAAGATTACTAGTCATGCCGTGGGGGGATAAAAGTTTTTTTATAGAAAGGGTTGTCGTAGAAACTTCAAACAATGTTTATTTGATTAGAAATTGAAAGGACTAGCGCCCTTTTTAATAGTAGAAAGTGATGGATGGAAACCAAACACATCCGATCAAAATTTTGATATAGCTATTTTTCTCTACGTAGTTGAAAGTTCTGCAAATTAGGTCTTTAAGGATTACAACCCCCCTACAACCCATAGGGTAAGGGTTGTAAGTTACGCCCTGGGGGCATATAAGATTTTTATAGAAAGTGTTGTCGTAGAAACTTCAAAAAGGGCCAAATCGATTGGATATTGAAGAGGCTAGTTCCCTTTTTAATAGTCGAAATTGATTGGAGGGCAACGAGCCCCCTCTCACGTGCTCCATTTCTCCAAACACATTCAATCAAAATTTAAGATAGCCATTTTGTTCAACGTAGTAAAAAGATTCTTAAATTATGTTTTTGAGGATTGCAAATCCCCCAGAGCCCCTAGGGAAAAGGTTGTAAAATAAAAAAAGAAAAACGAGCAAAAATGGGGTTTTTATAGGCCAAATGAAAATACTGAAAAAACAAAGCGAAGAAAAAACCAAAAACGCCGAAAGATGAATTTAATTCTTTTAATTTTTGGCTTTTATTGAATTTTATTCATCTTTTAAGTTCTTGGTTTTTTCTTTGGTTTTTTGGTTCTTTTCACATTTACTTTCCGCGTTTGTTTTTTGTTGTTTTTTTTTTCTTCCGCAATTTCCTTGGATACATTATTTCGTTTAGCCCTGAAGAAGAGAGGCGTTTATCCTCTCGAAATATTCGCTTTGTTTTCTCAGTACTTTCATTTTGCCTATAAAAACCCCATTTTTGCTCGTTTTTTTTTATTTATGTGATGTCAGGCCAATGTGGTTTAAGAAATCATCTTTAAAAGGTTTTAACTTATGCCCTGGGGGGCATATAAGGTTTTTATAGAAAGCGTTGTCGTAAAAAATTCAAAAAGGGCTCATTGGATTGGAAATTGAGAGGGCTATTGCCCTTTTTAATAGTCGAAAGTAATCGGAGGGAGAATCCCTCCCCCCATGCCCATCTTTTCCACAAACATTTACGCTCAATATTTTGATATTGCCATTTTGTTCAACGTAGTTGAAAGGTCTGGAAATTAGATTTTTGAGGATGACACCCCCCCCCAGCCAGCCTTCAATGTAAGGGTTGTTAGTCATGCCATGGGGGCATAAATTTTTTTACAGACAGGGTTGTAGAAACTTCTTTGATTGGACATTGAAAGGGTGCCCTTTTTAACCGACGTGCCCTTTTTAACCGACGTGCCCTAGTGCCCTTTTTAACCGACGAAAGTGGTTGCAGGGCAAGTAGCCCCCTTCTCATCTCTACCATTTGCCCAAACAAATCCAATCAAAATTTTGAGATAGGCTTTTTGTTCAACGTAGTATAAAGTTTTGGAAATAGTGTTTAAAGAGGTTAAAATACCTGGAAATTATGTTTTTGAGGAGGCCACTCCCTCCACAGCCCTTAAGGCAGGGGTTGTAAGTTATGCCTTGGGGTTATATAAGGTTTTTAAAGAAAGTGTTGTCGTAAAAACTTCAAAAAGGGCTCTTTAGATTGGAAATTCAAAGGGCTAGTGCCCATTTAATAGTCGAAAGCGGTTGGAGGGCAACTACCTCCCTCTCAAGCCCACCATTTTCCAAACACATCCAATAAAAATTTTGAGATTTACATTTTGTTCAACGAAGTTTACAGTTCTGGAAATTAGGTCTTTGAGGGTGACAAACCCCCCCCCCCCCCCAACAACCCTCAGGACATGCGTTGTAAGTTATGCCCTGGGGCAATATAAGGCTTCTATAGAAAATGTTCTCGTAGAAACTTCAAAAAGGGCTCATTCGATTGGAAATTGAAAGGACTAGTGCCTTTTCTTACAGTCGAAAGTGGTTGAAGGGTAAGTAGCCCCAATCACGCCTATCATTTCCCAAAACACGTCCAATCAAAATTTTGAGATAGCTTTTTTTGTTCATCGTAGTTGAAAATTCTGTAAATTAGGTCTTTGAGGATGACAAACACCCAAACCCCTTAGGGCAAGAGTTTTAAGTTATGCCCTGGGGGCATATAAGGTTCTTATAGATAGCTTTGTCGTAGAAACTTCAAAAAGGGCTCATTCAATTGAAAATTGAAAGAGCTAGTGCCCTTTTTTAAATCCGGAAGTGATTGGAGGGCAGCTAACCCGCTCTCACGCCCACAACTTCCTCAAACACACCCAGTAAAAATTTTGAGATAGCTATTTTGTAAAATGTAGATGAAAGTTCTAGAAATTAGATCTTTGAGGATGAACTCCCTCCCCCACAGCCCTCAGAGTAAGGGTTGTAAGTTTGCCCTGGGGGCATATAAGGTTTTATAGGAAGGGTTGTCGTAGAAAGTTCAAAAAGGGTCTATTCGATTGGAAACTGAAAAGGCTAGTGCCCTTTGTAATAGTAAAAAGTGATTGGATGGCAACTAGCCCCCATTCATGCCCACCATTTTGCCAAACACATCCAATCAAAACTTTGAGATAGTCATTTATATCAGCGTATTTGAAAGTTCTGCAAATTAGGTCCTTAAGGATTACGACTCCCAACAACCCTCAGGGCAAGGGTTAAAAGTTATGCAATGGGGGCATATATTGTTTTTTATAGAAAGTTTTGTCGTAGAGACTTCAAAAAGGGCCCATTCGATTGGAAATTGAAGGGGCTAGTTCCCTTTTTTAATAGTCGAAAGTGACTGGAGGGCAACTAACCCCCCTTTCAAGTACACCATTTCCCCAAACACATCCAATTAAACTTTTGAGATATAGTCACTCCCCCCCCCCACGCTCATCATTTCCCCAAACATTTCCGATCAACATTTTGATATGGCCATTTTGTTCAACGTAGTTGAAAATTCTGGAAATTAGGTTTTTGAGGACGACCCCCTCCCCCAAACGTATTGAATCAAAATTTAAGATAACTATTTTGTTCAACGTATTTAAAAGATTATTAAATTATGTCTTTGAGGATGGCGCCCCCAGGGCAAAGGTTGTAACTTATGCCTGGGGGGCATATAAAGTTTTTAGAAATCATGGTCGTAAAAAATTCAAAAAGGGCTCATTCAATTGGAAATTGAGAGGGCTATTGCCCTTTTTAAAAGTCGAAAGTAATCGGAGGGAGAATCACTACCCCCCTACGCCCATCATTTCCCCAAACATTTCCGATCAACATTTTGATATGGCCATTTTGTTCACCGTAGATGAAAGTTCTGGAAATTAGGTTTATGAGGATGACCCCCCCCCCCCCAACAGCCTTCAAGGTAATTAGTTTTGGAAATTAGGTCTTTGAGGATGACAACCCCCCCCCCAACATCCCTCAGGGTAATGGTTGCTAGTTATGTCCTGGTGGCATATAATTTTTTTTTTATAGAAAGGGTTGTCTTAGAAACTTCGAACAATGTTTATTTGATTAGAAATTGAAAGAACTATCTTTGTCGTAAAAACTTCAAAAAGGGCTCATTAGATTGGAAATTCAAAGGCCTAGTGCCCATTTAATAGTCGAAGGCGATTGGAGGGCAACTCTGGGGGGTGTTTCTGAGGATGACAACCCCCCCCCCCCCAAACCCTCAGGACAAGGCTTGTAAGTTATGCCCTAGGGAAATATAAGGCTTCTATAGAAAGTGTTCTCGTAGAAACTTCAAAAAGGGCTAATTCGATTGGAAATTGAAAGGGCTAGTGCCCTTTTTAACAGTCAAAAGCGGTTGGAGGGCAAGCAGCCCCCCTGTCACGCCTATCATTTCCCCAAACACGTCCAATCAATATTTTTAGATAGTTTTTTTGTTCAACGTTCAAGTTATTTTTTAATCAATAAAAAAGTTTTGACAAAACTATCAATTTAATGACTCACAGTGAGAATAACTCGTGTGTGGGTTTATATACACTCAACAATAAATAAATAATACTATCTTAAGATACTGGAATAAAAAAAAAATTACTCTTCAACTCTCCGTATGGTAACAACAAACAAAATCCGAATTAAAATCAAAATAACCAAATAAATAAAGTGAAATGAGGAGCATCCACCCCAGAAAATAAATCAAATTAATAATTACTGATCAAGTTATTCTTTAGTCTAATTTTATTATTAACCAACCTTTTATTCAAATCTACAAAACTATAAAATTTATTCCAATTATATATAATACTATGCATAGTATTATATACTATATATATATATATAATACTATGCCGTTTTTCGGGAAAGGTCCCAAAAAACAGGACCTTTCAGATTTTATTAAAATCTGACGAACTACAGAACTGCCACGGGTCCAATATGCATGCAAAATCTGATTATCATCCTGAAAAAAAATTATCATGCAAATAAAAATACTCAGACAAAACACCTTGAACGTGTTTAATCATATAAAGAACAGAATGGAAATAAGGGAAAAGATCCAGTGGAAGGATATTTAAAATTTGATACATAATTTTTGTTGACGACTTACCAGGGTAAGAAAACGGGCTAGGCAGGCAATTTTTCAATAGATGTAGAGCTTTATTTTGTTGCCTCTGAAGAGGAAGAATATGAGTTTTAAAAGTATTCAAAAAATATAATGGGACAGTAATTTATATATGAATGCACTTGAAAATGATAAAGAGACTTCAGGGCAAAAAACGGCAGAACAAATTTCAGATGATTCATCATTCCAATATTTCTTGCCAGTTTCATTCGAAGATAAATTGCATGGTTTTTAAATGATAAACTTGAATCCAGTATTATCCCGAGATATACTGGATTCAACTCTTTCAATATCATCAACTCTTTCAATTTCAGTGGGTAGGCCTTGAATATTAATCATCATAATTTCCGGTACTGCTTTCCCAGTAGGAGAGAAGATGATGAATTTTGTATTAGTACAATTAATAGTCAATTTATTTCTCGAAAACAACAAGATAAGCCTCTTCAGTGCTGATTCCAACCTAAGCTTCAAGGATCTAGAGTCGCGGCTGCTGACATTGCATGCCGTGTCATCGGCGAATAATGTGTTACGGCCAATATCTTTGATGCTATTACTGATATAATTAACATAGATAAGAAAAAGGAGTGGACCCAAATTAGAACCTTGTGGGACTCCAACTGACTGAGATTGAGATACTGATGAGGAAGAAGTATCGCCTCCGTCTACATACTGATTTCGGTTTTGATTTCGGCTCCCCACAACCCTCAGGATAAGGGTTGAAAGTTATGCCCTAGAGGCATATATGGTTTTTATAGAAAATGTTGTCGTAGAAACTTCAAAAAGGGTCCATTCGAGTTGAAATTGTAGGGGCTAGTTCCCTTTTAAATAGTCAAAAGTGATTTGAGGGCAACTAACCCCCCTCTCATGCCCACCATTTCCCCAAATACATACAATCAAAATTTTGAGATATCCGTTTTGTTCAACGCAGTTGAAATTTTTGGAAATTAGGTTTTTGAGGATGACGACCCCCCCCCCCAACATCCCTCAGGGTAATGGTTGCTAGTGATAACCTGGAGGTATATATATTTTTTTACAGAAAAGGTTGTCGTAGATACTTCAAAAAATGTTTCTTTGATTAGAAATTGAAAGGACTAGCGCCCTTTTTAATAGTAGAAAGTGATGGATGGAAACCAAACATATCCGATCAAAATTTTCAGATAGTTATTTTTATCTACGTAGTTGGAAGTTCTGCAAATTAGGTCCTTATGGATTACAACCCCCGCCCCCCCCAAAAAAAACCCCAGGGCAAGGGTTGTAAGCTATGCCCTGGGGGTATATAAGATTTTTATAGAAAGCGTTGCCATAGAAACTTTAAAAAGGAGCCATTCGATCGGATATTCCAGGGGCAAGTTCCCTTTTTAATAGTCGACAGTGATTGGAGGGCAACGAACCCCCTCTCACGTGCACCATTTCCCCAAACATATTAAATTAAAAATTAAGATAGCTATTATGTTCAACGTAGTTAAAAGATTATTAAATTATGTCTTTGAGGATGGCAAATCCCCCAGAGCCCCCAGGGGAAAGGTTGCAACTTATGCCGGGGGGGGGGGGGATATAAGGTTTTTATAGAAAGCGTTGTCGTAAAAAATTGAAAAAGGGCTCATTCAGTTGGAAATTGAGAAGGATATTGCCCTTTTTAATAGTCGAAAGTAATCGGAGGGAGAATCACTCCCCCCCCCCAAACGTCCATCGTTTCCCCAAACATTTTTGATCAACATTTTGATATGGCCATTTTGTTCAACGTAGTTGAAAGTTCTGGATATTAGATTTTTGAGAATGACACCCCCCCCCAACCAGCCTTCATGGTAAGGGTTGTTAGTCATGCCCTGAGGGCATAAATTTTCTTATAGAAAGGGTTTTAAAAACTTCTTTGATTGGACATTGAAAGGAGTAGCGCCCTTTTTAACAGAGGAAAATGGTTGGAGGGCAAGTAGCCCCCTTCTCATCTCCACCATTTGCCCAAACACATCTAATCAAAATTTTGAGATAGGTTTTTTGTTCAACGTAATTTAAAGTTTTGTAAACAGAGTTTAAAGAAGTTGAAAGACCCAGAAATTACCTTTTTGAGGAGGACACTCCCTCCACAGCCCTCAAGGCAAGGGTTGTAAGTTATTCCCTGGGTGTGTATAAGGTTTTTTATAGAAAGCGTTGTCTTAAAAACTTCAAAAAGGGCTCATTAGATTGGAAATTCAAAGGGCTAGTACCCATTTAATAGTCGAAAGCAGTTGGAGGGCAACTACCCCCTCTCAAGCCCAGCATTTCCCCAAACACATCCAATAAAAATTTTGAGATTTACATTTTGTTCAACTTAGTTTAAAGTTCCGGAAATTTGGTATTTGAGTATGACAACCCCCCCCCCCCCACAACCCTCAGGACAAGGGTTGTAAGTTATGCCCTTGGGAAATATAAGGCTTATATAGAAAGTGCTCTCGTGGAAACTTCAAAACGGGCTCATTCGACTGAAAATTGAAAGGGCTAGTGCCCTTTTTAACAGTCGAAAGTGGTCGGAGGGCTAGTAGCCCCAATCACGCCTGTCATTTCGCAAAACACGTCCAATCAAAATTTTGAGAAGTTTTCTTGTTCAACGTAATTGACAGTTCTGGAAATAAGGTCTTTGAGGATGACAAACCCCCAAACCCCTTAGGGCAAGAGTTTTAAGTTATGCCCTTGGGCCATATAAGGTTCTTATAGATAGCTTTGTCGTAGAAACTTCAAAAAGGGCTCATTCAATTCGAAAGTGAAAGAGCTATTGCCCTTTTTAAAGCCAAAAGTGATTGGAGGGCAGCTAACCCCCTCTCACGCCCACCACTTCCCAAAACAAATCCAGTCAAAAATTTTAGATAGTCATTTTGTTCAATGTAGATGAAAGTTATAGAAATTAGGTCTTTAAGGATGAACCCCCCCCCACAGCCCTCAGAGTGAGGGTGGTAAGTTATGCCCTGGGGCATATAAGGTTTTTATAGGAAGGATTATCGTAGAAACTTCAAAAAGGGTTTATTCGATTGGAAACTGAGTAGGGAAGGGGGTACCAGCGCTGATTACACATAATTTATGCATGTTTTTATGGTTTTTTTCACTGAGAATGAAAAAAAAAGGATTTTTCTCACTTTGATGTATTTTCATGGTCGATTTATTTGTTGTTGTTCGTCCAGGTGTAATGACACGAGGGGTGATGTACATAATAGCTAGGGGAATGTATAGATCGAGGGGAAGTGGATTTTCGGGAGCTTGGTTTACATAATCGAGGGGAATTACTGATTTACAAAAGGGGAATTAAGAAACAAATATGGCTTCATTGACCTTAGGTCGCAGGGATAAACGGTCTTTATGTCAGAGAGAAAATTTAATATTCTATTTTTAAATAAGGCTTCATTGATCTTTAGCGTCAGGAATTAGAAATGACATCATTTGTTATCCTGGAATTATGCCGGAGTCTAAAGAGATAGAAAAAATCCTTTTTTAAATACGGCTTCTCTAAACTTTAAGACAGAGAGATAAATTGATATTCTATCGAAACCATAATAATATAGCTAGGAACATCTTAGAGATGAAGAGATTACCGCGGGAAAGAGTTTCCTAGGAATTTCAAATGTGACAGCGCAGGGATGACAAAACAAAAGGAACACGCAGTAATTACTTTTAGGGGATTATTTGGACCAAACCGTTTGAGACATTTTAGAAGATGATTTAGGCGAAACCGTTTGAGGCATTTTAGAAGATGATTTTAGAAGATGATTTAGAAGATGATTTGAGGGTGAAACTCTGTGGTCGTTATAATACACAAGTTCCATTTGATCAATGTTGTGAGGTCCCCTACCCCAACCCCAAAGGGCCCTAACCCCCCATACCCCAACCCCGAAGGAACCCCCCGGCTCCATAAAGGTCCCTGGTCCCCCAAAGCCCCCCCCCCCTCGGGCCAAAAACGGGCCACCGGGCCCCTATATTTATTTGTTTGCATGTCTGGGTTGGTGTTATCAAGTCAAAGTACTTATCTTTGTTGTTTTTTATATCTTTAGTTCCTATCATTTTCTTGTTGTATGTCTCAGTCTGTTTTTTTCCATGTCTGTGTTGGTGTATTCCAGTAATAGTATTTGTTTTTGTTGCTTTGTATATCGAAAGTGGCTATCTCTCTCTGTTTGCATGTGTGTTTCTACTTGTTAGCATGACTCGGTTGGTGTTTGCAAGTGCAAGTATTTTTCTTTGTTGTTTTTTATATCTAAAGTGCCTGTTTTTCTCTGTTTGCATGTCTGATTCTATTTGTTTACATGTCTTGGTTGGTGTTTGCAAGTCCAAGTATTTGTCTTTGTTGGTTTGTGTATCCAAAGTGCCTATCTTTCTCTGTTTTCATGTGTGATTATATCTTTTTTCATTTATGGTTTGGAGTTTGCAATTCCAATAAAATTTATTTTTATGTTTTTAGATATAAATTGACCTTATATCTCTGTTTGTGTTTCTGATTATATTTGTTTGCATGGCTGGGATTGGTGTTTGCAAGTGCAAGTATTTGTCGTTGTGGGTTTGTATATATAAAGTGCCTGTCTTTCTCTGTTTGCATGTCTGATTATTTTTGTTTGCATGTCTGGGTTGGTGTTTGCAAGTCCAAGTATTTGTCTTTGTTGGTTTGTATATCCAAAGTGCCTGATTCTATTTATTTGCATGTCTGGGTTGGTTTTTACAAGTCAAAGTATTTTTCGTTGTTGGTTTGTATATCTAAAGTGCCTGTCTTTCTCTGTTTTCATGTCGGGGTTGATGTTTGCAAGTCCAAGAATTTGTCTTTGTCGTCTTGTATATCTAAAGTGCCTGTCTTTCTCTGTTTGCATGTCTGATTCTATTTGTTTACATGTCTGGGTTGGTGTTTGCAAGTCCAAGTATCTGTCTTTGTTGGTTTGTATATCTAAAGTGCCTATCTGTCTCTGTTTGCATGTCTGATTCTATTTGTTTGCATGTCTGGGAAGTTGTTTGCAAGTTCAAGTATTTGTCTTTGTTGGTTTGTATATCTAAAGTGCCTGTCTTTCTCTGTTTGTGTGTGTCTGATTCTATTTATTTGCGTGTCTAGGTTGGTGTTTGCAAGTCCAAGTATTTGTCGTTGTTGGTATGTATATCTAAAGAGCCTGTCTTTCTCTGTTTGCATGTCTGATTCTATTTGTTTGCATGTCTGGGTTGGTGTTTGCAAGTCCAAGTATTTGTCTTTGTTGGTTTATATACGTATCTAAAGTGCCTGTTTTTCTCTGTTTGCATGTCTGATTGTATTTGTTTGCTTGTCTGGGTTTTTGTTTGCAAGTCCAAGTATCTGTCTTTGTTGGTTTGTATATCTAAAGTGCCTGTCTTTTTCTGTTTACTAGTCTGATTTTGTTTGTTTGCATGTCTGGGCTGGTGTTTTGCTAGTCCAAGTATCTTTTGTTGATAGGTTTATATATCTAAATTAACTATATTTATATGTTCATTTATTTGATTCAATTTGTTTAAACATGTGAATTGGTGTTTGCAAGTCCAAGTATTTGTCTTTGTTGGTTTGTATATCTAAAGTGCCTATCTTTCTCTGTTTGCATGTCTGATTCTATTTGTGTGCATGTCTGCGGTGGTGTTTGCAAGTCCAAGTATTTGACTTTGTCGTTTCATATTTCGGCAGTGTCAGTTATTTTTTGTTTGCATATCCTATTCTACTTGTGGGCATGTCTGGGCTGATATTAACGATTAAAAGGAGCTTTCTTCTTACATTTGGCTCTCTAATGTTACTGTCTGACTATGTTATAATTTACGGTTCTCCTTGTTTGCAGGTAGTAGTTGGTTTTTGAAAGTCCAAGTATTTTTATTTTATGGTTTGTAGATATAAATTGCCTATCTTTATATGTTTGCATTTCTGATTCTATTTGTTTGCATGTCTTGGTTGGTGTTTGCAAGTCAAAGTATTTGTAATTGTTGGTTTGTATATCTAAAGTGCCCTTCTTTCTCTGTTTCCATGTCTGATTCTATTTGTTTGCATGTCTGGGTTGATGTTTGCAAGTCCAAGTATCTGTCTTTGTTGGTTTGTATATCTAAAGTGCCTATCTTTCTCTGTTTGAATGTCTGATTATATTTGTTTGTATGTCTGGGTTGGTGTTTGCAAGTCCAAGTATCTGTCTTTGTTGGTTTTTATGTCTAAAGTGCCTGTCTTTCTCTGTTTGTGTGTCTGATTCTATTTGTTTGCATGTCTGGGATTGGTGTTTGCAAGTGCATGTATTTGTCTTTGTTGGTTTGTATATCTTAAGTGCTAGTCGTACTTCGTGTGTGGGTCTGTTTATTTTTGTGTACGTATCTGGTTTGGATTTAGAAAGTCCTATTATCTTTCTTTATTGCTTTGTATATCTGAAGTGCATGCCTTTCTTACTATGTATGTCTGATTAAATTTTTTGACATGGAATAATTGGTGTTTGCATGTCAAAGAATATGTCGTTGTTAGTGTGTATATCTAAAGTGACTATATATCTCTGTTTGAATGTCAGATTCTATTTGTTTGCATGTCTGGGTTGGTGTTTGCAAGTCCAAGTATTTGTCTTTGTTGTTTTGTATATTTAAACTGCCTTTCTTTCTCTGTTTGCTTGTCTGATTCTATATGTTTTCATTTCTGAGCTGTTGTTTGCAAGTCCAAGTATTTGTCGATGTTGGTTTATATATCTAAAGTGCCTGTCTTTCTCTGTTTCCATGTCTGATTCTATATATTTGCAGGTCTGGGTTGGTGTTTTGCAAGTCAAAGTATTTGTCTTTGCTTGTTTGTATATCTAAAGTGCATGTCTTTCTATGTTTGCATGTCTGACTCTATTTTTTTGCATTTCTGGTTTGGTGTTTGCAAGTCCAAGTATTTGTCATTGCTGATTTGTATATTTAAATTGCCTGTGTTTCTCTGTTTCCATGTCTGATTCTATATTTGTGCAGGTCTGGGTTGGTGTTTGCAAGTTCAAGTATATGTCTTTTTTGGTTTGCATATATAAAGTGCCTGTCTTTCACTGTGTGCTTGTCTGATTATATTTGTTTGTATGTCTGGGTTGGTGTTTTACAAGCGAAAGTATTTGTCGTTGTTGGTTTGTATACCTAAAGTGCTTATCTTTCTCTGCTTGCATCTCTGATTCAATTTGTTTGCATGTAAGGGTTAGTGTTTTGCAAGTCCAAGTATTTGTCTTAGTTGCTTTTTATATCTAAAGTGCCTGTCTATCTCTGTTTGCAAGTCTGATTCTATTTGATTGCTTGTCTGGGTAGGTATTTGCAAGTCCAAGTATTTGTCTTTCTTGGTTTGTATATCTAAAGTGCCTGTCTTTCTCTGTTTGCATGTCTGATTCTATTTGTTTGCATGTCTGGGCTGGTTTTTGCATGTCCAAGTATCTATCATTGTTGTTGTGTATGTATAAAGTGCCTGTCTCTCTCTGTTTGCATGTCTGTTTCTATCTGTTTGCTTGTCTTAGTTGATGTTTTGCAAATCCATGTATTTGACTTTGAGAGTTTGTATATATATTCTACCTTTCTTTCTCTGTTTTCAGGTATGAATCTATTTGTGTGAATGTCTGGGTTGGTGTTTGCAAGTCCAAGTACTTGTCGTTGTGTGGTTGTAGGTCTAAAGTGCCTCTCTTTCTCTGTTTGCATGTTTGAATCTATTTTTATGAAGGTCTGGGTTGATGTTTGCAAGTCCAAGTATCTGTCTTTGTTGGTTTGTATATCTAAAGTGCCTATCTTTCCCTGTTGGCATGTCTGATTCTATTTGTTGGCATGTCTGGGTTGGTGTTTGCAAGTCCAAGTATTTGTTTTTGTTCGTTTGTATATCGAAAGTGCCTGACATTCTCGTATTGATAATCTGAATCTTTTAGTTTCTGTTTATAGATTGGTGTTCTGCAAGTAACACTATCTTCATTTGTGGGTTTGCATATCTCTATTTCCGTTCTTTCTCTGTTTGCATGTCTGATTCTATATTTTTGCATGTCTCGGTTGGTGTTTTCAAGTACAAGTATTTGTCTTTGTTGGTTTGTATATCTAAAGTGACAGTCTTTGTCTGTTTGCATGTCTGATTCTATTTGTTTGCATGTCAGGATTTGTGTTTGCAAGTCCAAGTATTTGTCTTTGTTTGTTTGTATATCTAAAGTGCCTTTATTTCTCTGTTTGGATGTCTGATTCTTTTTGTTTGCAGGTCTGGGATGGTGTTTGCAAGTTCAAGTATTTGTCTTTGCTGGTTTGTATATCTAAAGTGCCTGTCTTTCTCTGTTTGCATGTCTGATTCTATTTGTTTGCATGTCTGATTCTATTTGTTGGCATGTCTGGGTTGATGTTTGCAAGTCCAAGTATTTTTCTTGTTGGTTTATACATTTAAAGTTCATGTCTTTCTATGTTGGCATGTCTGATTCTATTTGTTTACATGTCTGGGTGGGTGTTTGCATTTCGAGGTATTTGTCTTTGTTGGTTTTTATATCTAAAGTGCCTGTCTTTCTCTATTTGCATGTCTGATTCTATTTGTTTGCATGTCTGTGTTGGTGTTTACAAGTTCAAGAATATTTCTTTGTTGGTTTGTATATCTAAAGTGCCTGTCTTTCTCTGTTTGCATGTCTGATTCTATTTGTTTGCATGTCTGGGTTGGTGTTTGCGAGTCCAAGTATATGTCTTTGGTGGTTTTTACGTCGCCAACGCCTTCATTTATCAGTTTACATGTCTGATTCTATATGTTTGCATGTCTTGGTTTGTGTTTTGCAAGTCAAAGTAACTGTTTTTGTTGGGTTGTATATATATATTGCATATATTTCTCTGCTTGTATGTTTGATTCTATTTGTTTGCATGTGTGGGTTGGTGTTTGAAAGTCCAAGTATCTGTCTTTGTTGGTTTGTATATCTAAAGTGCCTATCTTTCTCTGTTTGCATGTCTGATTCTATTTGTTTGCATGTCTGGGTTGTCGTTTGCAAGTCCAAGTATTTGTCGTTGTTGGTTTGTGTATCTAAAGTGCCTGTCTTTCTCTGTTTACATTTCTGATTCTTTTTGTTTGCATGTCTGGGTTGATGTTTGCAAGTCCAAGTATCTGTCTTTGTTGGTTTGTATATCTAAAGTGCCTATCTTTCTATGTTTTCATATCTGATTCTATTTGTTTGCATGTCTGGGTTGGTGTTTGCAAGTCCAAATATTTGTGTTTGTTGGTTTGTATATCGAAAGTGACTGTCTTTCTCTGTTTGTGTGTCTGATTCTATTTTTTTGAATTTCTGGGTTTGTTGTTTGCAAGTCCAAGTATTTGTCGTTGTGGGTTTGTTTATCTAAAGTGCCTGTATTTCTCTGTTTGCATGTCTGATTCTATTTGATTGCATGTCTGGGTTGGTGTTTGCAATTCCAAGTATTTGTCTTTGTTGGTTTGTATATCTGAAGTGCCTGTCTTTCTCTGTTTGCATGTCTGATTCTATTTGTTTATAGAAGTCCAAGTATCTGTCCTTGTTCGTTTGTATATCGAAAGTGCCTATCTTTCTCTGTTTGCATGTCTGATTCTATTTGTTTGCATGTCTGGGTTGTTATTTGCAAGTCCAAGTATTCGTCTCTGGTGGTTTGTTTATCTAAAGTGACTGTCTTTCTCTGTTTGTTTGTCTGATTCTATTTGTTTGCATCTCTGGGTTGGTTTTTGCAAGTTCAAGTATTTGTCTTTGTTGGTTTTTATATCTAAAGTGCCTGTCTTTCTCTGTTTGCATGACTGATACTATTTGTTTACATGTCTGGGTTGGTGTTTACAAGTCCAAGTATTTGTCTTTGTTTGTTTATATATCTAAAGTGCCTGTCTTTCTCTGTTTGCATGTCTGATTCTATTTGTTTGCATGTCTGGGTTGGTGGTGTGCAATACCAATAATTCGTCGTTGTTGGTTGGTATATCTAAAGTAACTGTCCTTCTCTGTGTGCATGACTTAGTATATTTGTTTCCTTATAATGGGTGGTATTTGCAAGTCCAACTATCTATCTTTGTTTTTTTTTATATCTAAATTGCATGTCTATCTCTGTCTGCATGTCTAATTCTACTTGTTTGCATGTCTGGGTTGTTTTTTCGCAAGTCCAAGTATCTGTCTTAGTTGGTTTGTATATCTAAAGTGCCTGTCTTTCTCTGTTTGCATGTCTGATTCTATTTGTTTGCATGTCTGGGTTGATGTTTTGCAAGTCCAAGTATATGTCTTTGTTGATTTGTATATCTAAAGTGCCTATCTTTCTCTGTTTGCATGTCTGATTCTATTTGTTTGCATGTCTGGGTTGTTGTTTTGCAAGTCAAATTATTTGTGTTTTTTGGTTTGTATATATAAAGTTCCTTTATTTATCTGTTTTATTTTATGATTATATTTTTTTTCATTTCTGGGTTGTTGTTTTGCAATTCAAAGTATTTTTCTGTGTTGGTTTGAATATATAAAGTGCATATCATATCTGTTTGCATGTCCGATTTTATTTGTTTGCAGGTCCGGGTTTGTGTTTGCAAGTCCAAGTATTTCTCTTTGTTGGTTTGTATTTGTTTGCATGTCTGGGTTGGTTTTTGCAAGTCCAAGTATTTGTTTTTGTTGGTTTGTATATCTAAAGTGCCTGTCTTTCTCTGTTTGCATGTCTGATTCTATTTGTTTGCATGTCTGGGATAGTGTTTGCAAGTCCAAGTATTTGTGTTTGTTGGTTTGTATGTCTAAAGTGACTTTCTTTCTCTGTTTGCATGTCTGATTCTATTTTTTTGCATGTCTGGTTTGGTTTTTCCAAGTCCAAGTATTTGTATTTGTGTTTTTGTAGATCTAAAGTGCCTGTCTTTCTCTGTTTACATGTCTGATTATATTTGTTTAAACGCATGGGTTGGTGTTGTCAAGTAAAAGTATTTGTCGTGGTTGGTTTGTATATCTAAACTAACTGTCTTTCTCTGTTTGCATGTCTGATTCTATTTTTTTGCATGTCAGGTTTGGTGTTTGCAAGTCCAAGTGTTTGTCTTTGTTGCTTTGTATATCTAAAGTGCCTATATTTCTCTGTTTTTATGTCTGATTCTATTTGTTTGCGTTTCTGGGCTGGTGTTTGCAAGTACAACTATTTTTCTTTGGCGGTTTGTATATCTAAAGTGCCTGTCTTTCTCTGTTTGCATGTCTGATTCTATTTGTTTGCATGTCTGGGTTGGTGTTTTGCAAGTCCAAGTATTTGTCTTTGTTGGTTTGTATATCTAAAGGGCCTGTCTTTCCCTGTTTGAATGTCTGATTCTATTTATTTTCATGTATGGGTTAATGTTTTGCATGAACAAGTATTTGTCTGTGGGTGTTTGTATCTCTAAAGTTCCTTTCTTTCTCTTTTTGCATGTCTGATTGTAATTTTTTGCATGTCTGAGATTGTGTTTACAAGTCCAAGTATTTGTCTTTTCTTGCTTGTATATCTAAAGTGTCTCTCTATCTCTGTTTGCATTTCTGATTCTACTTGTTTGAATTTTGCATGTCTTTCTCTGTTTGCACGTCTAATTCTATTTGTTTGCATGTCTGGGATTGGTGTTTGCAAGTCCAAGTATTTGTCTTGGTGGGTTTGTATATTTAAAGTGTCTGTCTGTCTGTGTTTAGTCAGATGATTCAATTTGTTCGCATGTCTTGGTTGGTGTTTGTAAGTTAAAATTTTTGTGTTGGTTTAGTGGTATGTCTAAAGTACCTGTCTTTTTTTGTTTGTATGTCCTATTCTATTTGTTTTTATGTCAGGTTTGGTATTTTAAAGTCCAAGTATCAGTCTTTGATGGTTTTTATATCTATAGTACCTTTCTATCTCTGCTTTCTTGTTTGATTCTATTTGTTTTCAAGTCTAGGCTGGTGTTTTCAAGTCCCAGAATTTGTCTTTGTTTGATTGAATATCTAAAGTGCCTGTCTTTCTCTGTTTGCATGTCTGATTCTATTTGTTTGCATGTCAGGGTTGGTGTTTGCCAGTCCAAGTGTTTGTCTTTGGTGCTTTGTATATGAATTTTGCCTTTACTTCTCTTTTTTCTTGTCTGATTCTATTTATTTGCATGTCTGGGTTGGTGTTTGCAAGTCCAAGCATGTGTCGTTGTCTGTTTGTATATCTAAAGTGCCTATCTTTATCTGTTCGCATGTCTGATTCTATTTGTTTGCATGTCTGGGTTGATGTTTTGCAAGTCCAAGTATTTGTCGTTGTTGGTTGGTATATCTAAAGTGTCAGTCTTTCTCTGTTTGCATGTCTGATTCTATTTGTTTGCATGTCTGGGTTGGTGTTTGCAAGTCCAACTATCTGTCTTTGTTGGTTTGTATATCCAAAGTGCCTGTCTTTCTCTGTTTTTATGTCTGATTCTATTTGTTTGCATGTCTGGGTTAGTGTTTGCAAGTCCAAGTATTTGTCTTTGTTGCTTTTTATGTATAAAGTGCGTATCTTTCTCTGTTTACATGTCTGATTCTATTTGTTTGCATGTCTTGGTTGGTGTTTTGAAAGTCCATGTATCTGTCTTTGTTGGTTTGTATATCTGTAGTACCCGTCTTTCTTTGTTTGCATGTCTGATTCTATTTTTTTAAATGTATGGTTTGGTGTTTGCATGTCCAAGTATTTGTCTTTGTTGCTTTGTATATCTAAAGTGCCTATCTTTCTCTGTTTGCATGTCTAATTCTATTTGTTTGCATGTCTGGGTTGGTGTTTGCAAAACCAAGTATTTGTCGTTGTTGGTTTGTATATCTAAAGTGCCTGTCTTTCTCTGTTTGCATGTCTGATTCTATTTGTTTGTATTTCTGGGTTGGTGTTTGCAAGTCCAAGTATTTGTCTTTGTTGGTTTGTATATCTAAAGTGCCTGTCTTTCTCTGTTTGTGTGTCTGATTCTATTTGTTTGCATGTCTGGGTTGTTGTTTGCAAGTCTAAGTATTTGTCGTTGTCTGTTTGTATATCTAAAGTGCCTGTGTTTCTCTGTTTGCATGTCTGATACTATTTGTTTTCATGTCTGGGTTGGTGTTTGCAAGTCCAAGTATTTGTCTTTGTTGGTTTATATATCTAAAGTGCCTGTATCTCTCTGTTTACATGTCTGATTTTATTTGTTTGCATGTCTGGGTTGGAGTTAGAATGTCAAATTTGATTTTGTGGTGGGTTGGTGATTCTGAATAACATGTTTTCCTTTGTTTGTATATCTTAGTATCTTTTTTGGCCTGTCTTGGTTGTTTTTAAAAATTCAAAGTATCTTTCTACGTTGGTTTGTATCTCGAAAGTGACTATCTTTATCTTTTTGAATGTCTGATTCTATTTGTTTGCATGTCTGGGTTGGTGTTTGCTAGTTCAAGTATTTGTCTTTTTTGCTTTATATGTCTATAGTGCCTGTCTTTCTCTGTTTGCATGTTTGATTCTATTTGTTTACATGTCTTGGTTGGTATTTGCAAGTCCCAGTATTTGTATTTGTTGGTTTGCATATGTAAATTGCCTATCTTTCTCTGTTAGCATGTCTGATTCTATTTGTTTGCATGTCAGGTTTGGTGTTTGCAAGTCCAAGTGTTTGTCTTTGTTTATTTGTATATCTAAAGTGCCTGTATTTCTCTGTTTGCTTGTCTGATTCTATTTGTTTGCGTGTCTGGGCTGGTGTTTGCAAGTCCAAGTATTTGTCTTTGTTGGTTTGTATATCTAAAGAACCTGTCTTTCTCTGTTTGCATGTCTGATTCTATTTGTTTGCATGTCTGATTCTTTTTGTTTGCATGTCTGGGTTGATGTTTTGCAAGTCCAAGTTTTTGTCTTTGTTGGTTTTTATATTTAAAGATCCTGTCTTTCTCTGTTTGCATGTCTGATTCTATTTGTTTGCATGTCTGGGTTGGTGTTTGCATTTCCAAGTATTTGTCTTTGTTGGTTTATATGTATAAAATGCCTGTCTTTCTCTATTTGCATGTCTGATTTTAATTGTTTGCATGTTTGGGTCGGTTTTTGCAACTCCAAGTATCTTTCTTTGTTAATTTGTGTATCTAAATTGCCTGTCTTTCTCTGTTTGCATGTCTGATTCTATTTGTTTGCATGTCTGGGTTGGTGTTTGCAATTCCAAGTATTTTTCTTTGGTGCTTTGTATATCTCAAGCGCCTTTCGTTCTCTGTTTGCATGTATTATTCTATTTGTTTGAAGGTTTGGGTTTGTGTTTTTAAATTACAAGTTTTTTTCTGGGTGGTTTTTTATATCTAAAGTACATGTCTTTCGATGTTTGCATGTTTGTTTTTATATGTTTGAATGGCTGGTTTGGTGTTTGCAAGTCCAAGTATCTGTCTTTGTTGGTTTGTATATATAAAGTGCCTATCTAGATCTTTTTGAATGTCAGAATATATTTGTTTGCATGTCCTGGTTGGTATTTTTAAAGTCCATCAATTTGTCGTTGATGGTTTGTGTATATAAAGTGTCTGTCATTCTCTGTTTTCATTTCTGATTCTTTTTGTTTGCATGTGTGGTTTGATGTTTGCAAGTCCAAGTATCTGTCTTTGTTGGTTTGTATATCTAAAGTGCCTATCTTTCTCTGTTTGCATGTTTGATTCTATTTGTTTGAATGTCTGGGTTGATGTTTGCAAGTCCAAGTATCTGTATATGTTAGTTTGTATATCTAAAGTGCCTGTCTTTCTCTGTTTGTGTTTCTGTTTATATTTGTGTGGAGGTATGGGATTGTTATGTGAAATTCAACGTATTTGTCTTTTTTGGTTTGTATATCTGACGAGCACGTATTTCTGTATGTTTATTTATGTTTCTGTTCGATTAACTATCTTGGATGTTGTTTTCAAGTACAAGTAGCTTTCTTTTGTCGTTTCTATATATGAAGTTACTATCTTTATCTGTTTGCATGTCTGATTATATTTGTTTATAGAAGTCCAAGTATCTGTCCTTGTTGGTTTGTATATCTAAAGTGCCTATCTTTCTCTGTTTGCATGTCTGATTCTATTTGTTTTCATGTCCGGGTTGGTGTTTGCAAGTCCAAGTATCTGTCTTTGTTGGTTTGTATATCTAAATTGCCTGTCTTTATCTGTTTATTTTTCTGATTCTATATGTTTGTATGTATGGGTTGGTGTTTGCAAGTCCAAGTATTTGTCTTTGTTGGTTTGTATATCTAAAGTGCCTGTCTTTCTCTGTTTGCATGACTGATACTATTTGTTTGCATGTCTGGGTTGGTGTTTGCAAGTCCAAGTATTTGTCTTTGTTGGCTTATATATCTAAAGTGGCTGTCTTTCTCTGTTTGCATGTCTGATTCTATTTGTTTGCATGTCTGTGTTGGTTTTTTTAAATCCAAGTATTTGTCTTTGTTGTTGTTTTTATCTAAAGTTCCTGTCTTTCTCTGTTTGCATGTTTGATTCTATTTCTTTGCATGTCTTGGTTGGTGTTTGCAAGTCCAAGTATCTGTATTAGGTTGTTTGTATATCTAAATTGCCAATCTTTCTCTGTCTGCATGTCTGATTCTATTTGTTTGCATGTCTGGGTTGTTTTTTTGCAAGTCCAAGTATCTGTCTTTGTTGGTTTGTATATCTAAAGTGCCTGTCTTTCTCTGTTTGCATGTCTGATTCTATTTGTTTGCATGTCTGGGTTGATGTTTTGCAAGTCCAAGTATATGTCTTTTTTGGTATTAATATTTAAAGTGCTTATTTTTCTCTTTTTGCATGTCTGATTCTATATGTTTGCATGTCTGAGTTGATGTTTTGAAATACAAAAAATTTTTCTTTGTTGGTTTATAGATATAAATTGAATGTCTTTATCTGTTTGCATGTATGATTCAATTTTTTTGAATGTCTGGGTTGGTTTTTGCAAGTCCAAGTGTTTGTCTTTGTTGGTTTGTATATCAAAAGTGCCGTTCTTTCTCTATTGGTATGTCTGATTCTTTTGGTTGGCTTGTCTGGGCTAGGATTTGCCATTTCAAGTATATTTCTTTGTTGGTTTGTATATCTAAATTGCCTCTCTTTCTCTTTTTGCATGTCTGACTATATTTGTTTGCATGTCTGGGTTGGTGTTTTGCAAGTCCAAGTATTTGTTTTTGTTGGTTTGTATATCTAAAGTGCCTGTCTTTCTCTGTTTGCATGTGTGATTCTATTTGTTTGCAAGTCTGGGTTGGTGTTTGCAAATCCAAGTATTTGTCCTTGTTGGTTTGTATATCTAAAGTGCCTGTCTTTCTCTGTTTGCATGTCTGATTCTATTTGTTTGTGTTTGTGGGTTGGTGTTTGCAAGTCCAAGTATTTGTCTTTGTTGGTTTGTATATCTAAAGTTACTATCTTTCTCTGTTTGCTTGTCTGATTCTATTTGTTTGCATGTCTGGGTTGTTGTTTGCAAGTCCAAGTATTTATCGTTGTCTGTTTGTATATCTAAAGTGACTGTCTTTCTCTGTTTGCATGTCTGATACTATTTGTTTTCATGTCTGGGTTGTTGTTTGCAAGTCCAAGTATTTGTCTTTGTTTGTTTATATATCTAAAGTGCCTGTATCTCTCTGTTTACATGTGTGATTCTATTTGTTTGCATGTGTGGGTTGATGTTGGCAAGTCCAAGTATTTGTCGTTGTGGATTTTTATGTCTGAAGTGCCTGTCTTTCTCTGTTTGCATATCTGATTCTATTTCTTTACATGTCTTGGTTGGTGTTAGCAAGTCCAAGTATTTGTTTTTGTTGGTTTGTATAACTAATGTGACTGTCTCTCTTTGTTTGAATGTCTGATTCTATTTCTTTGTATCTCTGGGTTGATGTTTTCAAGTCCAAGTATTAGTCTATGTAGGTTCGTATATCTAGAGTAAATGTCATTATCTGTTTGCATTTCTGATTCTATTTGTTTGCATGTCTGGGTTGGCGTTTGCAAGTCCAAGTATTTGTCTTTGTTGGTTTGTATATCTAAAGTGCCTATCTTTATCTGTTTGCATGTCTGATTCTATTTATTTGCATGTCTGGGTTGGTGTTTTGCAAGCCCAAGTATATGTCTTTGTTGGTTTGTATATCTAAAGTGCCTATCTTTCTCTGTTTGCATGTCTGATTCTTTTTGTTTGCATGTCTGGGTTGGTGTTTTGCAAGTCCAAGTATTTGTCTTTGTTGGTTTGTATATCTAAAGTGCCTATCCTCTCTGTTTGCATGTCTGATTCTATTTGTTTTTATGTCTGGGTTGGTGTTTGCAAGTCCAAGTATTTGTATTGGTTGGTTTGTATTTGTTTTTATGTCTGGGTTGGTGTTTGCAAGTCCAAGTATTTGTCTTTTTCGTTTTGTAAATCTAAGATGCTTTTATTTCTGTTTTTGCGCGTCTTTTTCTATCCGTTTGCATGTTGTTTCTGTTGTTTATAAGTCTGGGTTTATGTCTTTGTTGGTTTGTATGACGATAATGCATGTCTTTCTCTGTTTATTGTCTGACTCTATTTGTTTAAATGTCTTGGTTGGTGTTTGCAAGTCCAAGTATTTGTATTTGTTCTTTTGTATATCTAAAGTGCCTGTCTTTCTCTGTTTTCATGTCTGATTCAATTTCTTTGTATGTCTGGGTTGGTGTTTGCAAGTTCAAGTATGTGTCGTTGTTGCTTTATATATCTAAATTGTCCGTCTTTCTCTGTTTGCATATCTGATTCTATATGTTTAAATATGTTGGTCGTTGTTTTTAAGTTAAAGCATCTTTCTGTTTTTGTGTGTATATCTAAAGTTACTATCTTTATCTCTTTGCACGTGTGATTCTCATTTTTTGCATTTCTGGGTTGATGTTTGAAAGTACAAGTATTTATCTTTGTTGGTTTGTATATCTAAAGTGCCTATCTTTCTCTGTCTGCATGTCTGATTTTATTTGTTTGCATGTCTGTGTTGGTGTTTTGCAAGTCCAAGTATCTGTCTTTGTTGGTTTGTATATCTAAAGTGCCTATCTTTCTCTGTTTGCATGTATGATTCTTTTTTTTTGCATGTTTGGGTTGGTGTTTTGCAAGTCCAAGTATTTGTCTTTGTTGGTTTGTATGTCTAAAGTGCAAGTCTTTCTCTGTTTGCATGTCTGATTCTATTTGTTTGCAGGTCCGGGTTTGTGTTTGCAAGTCCAAGTATTTCTCTTTGTTGGTTTGTATTTGTTTGCATGTCTGGGTTGGTGTTTGCTAGTCCAAGTATATGTTTTTTGCGGTTTATATATCTAAAGTTCTTGTCTTTCTCTGTTTGAATGTCTGACTCTGTTTTTTTGCAAGTTTGTGCTGGTCTTTGCAAGTCCGGGTACTTTTCTTTGTTTGTTTGTATATCTAAAGTTTCTGTCTTTCTCTGTTTGTGTGTCTGATTCTATTTATTTACATGTCTTGGTTGGTGTTTGCAAGTCCAAGTATTTGCTTTTGTTCGTTTGTATGTCTAAAGTGCCTGTCTATCTCTGTTTGCATGTCTGATTCTATTTCTTTTCATGTCTGGGTTGGTGTTTGCAAGTCCAAGTATGTGTCTTTGCGGGTTTTTATATCTAAAGTGCCTGTCTTTCTCTGTTTGCATATCTGATTCTATTTGTTTACATGTCTGGGTTGGTGTTTGTAAGTACAAGTACTTGTCTTTGTTGGTTTGTATATCTAAAGTACCGGTCTTTCTCTGTTTGCATGTCCGATTCTATTGGTTTGCATGTCAGGGTTGGTGTTTTCAAGTCCAAGTGTATGTCTTTGTGGGTTTGTATATCTAAAGTGCCTGTCTTTCTCTGTTTTCTTGTCTGATTCTATTTGTATGCATGTCTGGGTTGGTGTTTGCAAGTCCAAGTTTTTTTCGTTTTCTGTTTTTATATCTAATGTGTCTGTCTTTATCTGTTTTCATGTCTGATTCTATTTGTTTGAATGTCTGGGTTGATGTTTGCAATACAAATAATTTTTCTTTTTTTTTTTTTATATTTAAATTGCCTGTCTTTCTCTGTTTGCATGTCTGATTCTATTTGTTTGCATGTCTGGGTTGGTGTTTGCAAGTCCAACTATTTGTCTTTGTTGGTTTCTATATCAAAAGTGCTTGTCTTTCTCTGTTTGCATGTCTGATTCTATTTGTTTGCATGTCTTGGTTGGTGTTTGCAAGTCCAAGTATTTGTCTTTGTTGGTTTGTATATCTAAAGTGCAAATCTTTATCTGTTTGAATTTCTGATTCTATTTGTTTGCATGTCTTGGTTGGTGGTTTGCAAGTGCAAGTATTTGTCTTTGTTGGTTTGTATATCTAAAGTGCCTGTCTTTCTCTGTTTGCATGTCTGATTCTATTTGTTCGCATTTCAGGGTTGGTGTTTGCAAGTCCAAGTATCTGTCTTTGTTGGTTTGTATATCTAAAGTGCCTATCTTTCTCTGTTTGCATGTCTGATTCTATTTGTTTGCATGTCTGGGTTGGTGTTTGCAAAACCAAGTATTTGTCGTTGTTGGTTTGTATATCTAAAGTGCCTGTCTTTCTCTGTTTGCATGTCTGATTCTATTTGTTGGTGGTTCTGGGTTGATGTTTGCAAGTCCAAGTATTTGTCTTTGTTGGTTTGTAAATCTAAAGTGTCTGTATTTCTCTGTTTGTGTGTCTGATTCTATTTGTTTGCACGTCTATGTTGTTGTTTGCAAGTCCAAGAATTTGCCGTTATTGGTTAGGATCTTTAAATCGCCGATCTTTCTCTGCGCTCAATACTGCTACTTTCTGATCGTAAAGGTTCATCGATGTTTTGCTTGTCATGGCAACCGTGTTTGACTGCCTGTTTGCCCAAAGGGCCTGTCTTTTCATGTATGCATGTTTGATTATATTTTTTGGTATGTCGCGGTAGGTGTTTGAAAGTACAAGTATTTTTCTTCGTCGATTTATATATCTAAAGTGACTGTCTTTCTATGTTTGCAAGTCTGATTCTTTTTGTTTGCATGTCTGGGTTGGCGTTTGCAAGTCCAAGTATTTGTCTCTGTTGGTTTGTATTTCTAAAGTGCCTATCTTTGTCTGTTTACATGTCTGATTTTATTTGTTTGCATGTCTGGGTTGGTGTTTTGCAAGTCCAAGTATCTGTCTTTGTTGGTTTGTATATCTAAAGTGCCTGTATTTCTCAGTTAGCATGTGTGATTCTATTTTTTTGCCTGTCTGGGCTGGTTTTTGCAAGTCCAAGTATCTGTCTTTGTTGGTTTGTATATCTAAAGTGCCTATCTTTCTCTGTTTGCTTGTCTGATTCTATTTGTTTGCATGTCCGGGTTGGTGTTTTGCAAGTCCAAGTATTTGTCTTTGTTGGTTTGTATATTTAAAGTGCCTATCTTTCTCTGTTTGCATGTCTGATTCTATTTGTTTTCATGTCTGGGTTGGTGTTTACAAGTCCAAGTATTTGTCTTGGTTGGTTTGTATATCTAAAGTGCCTATCTTTCTCTTTTTGCATGTCTGATTCTATTTTTTTGCTTGTCTGGGTTGTTGTTTTCAAGTCCTAGTATGTGTCTTTGGTGGTTTTTATATCTAGATTGACTTTCTTTCTCTGTGTGCTTGTCTGTTTCTTTTTTTTTGCATGTCAGTTTTGATTTTTTAATGACATAGTAATTTCCTGTAGTGTGTTTTCTATTTAAAGTAAATGTCATTATCAGTTTGCATTTCTTATTCTATTTGTTGACAAGTCTATGCTGGTATTTGTAAGTCCCAGTATTTGTCTTTTGTTGATTGTATATCTAAATTGCCTGTCTTTCTCTGTTTGCATGTCTGATTCTATTTGTTTGCATGTCAGGGTTGGTGTTTGCAAGTCAGAGTGTTTGTCTTTGTTGCTTTGTATATCTAAAGTGCCTGTCTTTCTCTGTTTGCATGTCTGATTCTATTTATTTGCATGTCTGGGTTGGTGTTTGCAATTACAAGTATCTTTCTTTGTTGGTTTGTATATCTAAAGTGCCTGACTTTCTCTTTATGGATGTATGATTATATTAGTTTGCATGTCTGTGTTGATGTTTTGCAAGTCAAAGTATTTGTATTGTTTGGTTGGTATATTTAAAGTGCCTTTATTTCTCTGTTTGCATGTCTGATTCTATTTGTTTGCATGTCTGGGTTGGTGTTTGCAAGACCAACTATTTGTCTTTGTTTGTTTGTATATCTAAAGTGCCTGTCTTTCTCTGTTTGCCTGTCTGATTCTATTTGTTTGCATGTCTGGGTTGGTGTTTGCAAGTCCAAGTATATGTCTTTGTTGCTTTGTATATCTAAAGTGCCTATCTTTCTCTGTTTGCATGTCTGATTCTATTTGTTTGCAGGTCTGGGTTGGTGTTTTGCAAGTCCAAGTATTTGTATTTGTTGGTTTGTATATCAAAAGTGCCTTTCTTTTTCTGATTGCATGTCTGATTCTATTTGTTTGCATGTCTGTGTTTGTGTTTTCAAGTCCAAGTATCTGTCTTTGTTGGTTTTTATATCTAAAGTGCCTCTCTTTCTCTGATTGCATGTCTGATTCTATTTGTTTGGTTGTCTGGGTTTATGTTTTGAAAGACAAAGTATTTTGCTTTGTGGTTTTTTATATATAAATTGCATATCTTTATCTATTTGAATTTATGATTAAAATTTTTTGCATGTCTGGGTTGGTTTTTGCAAGTACAAGTATCTGTCTTTGTTGGTTTGTATATCTAAAGTGCATATCTTTCTCTGTTTGCATGTCTGATTCTATCTGTTTGCATGTCTGGGTTGGTGTTTGCAAGTCCAAGTATTTGTCTTTGTTGGTTTGTATATTTAAAGTGAATTTCTTTATAATTTTGCATGTATTATTCTATTTGTTTGCATGTCTGGGTTGTTTTTTGCTATTCCAAGTATTTTTATTTGTTGGTTTGTATATCTAAAGTGCATTTGTTTATCTGTTTGCATTTCTGATTCTATTTGTTTGCATGTCTGGGTTGGTGTTTGCAAGTCCAAGTATTTGTCTTTGTTTATTAGTATATCTAAAGTGCATGTCTTTTTTGTTTGCATGTCTGATTCTATTTGTTTACATGTCTGAGTTGGTGTTTTCAAGTCCAAGCATTTGTCTTTGTTGGTTTGTATATCGAAAGGAAATGTCTTTCGCTGTTTGCATGTCTGATTCGACTTGTTTGCATTTTGCATGTCTTTCTTTGTTTGCACGTCTGATTCTATTTGTTTGCATGTCTGGGATTGGTGTTTGCAAGTTCAAGTATTTGTCTTTGTTGGTTTGTATATCTAAAGTGCCTGTCTTTCTCTGTTTGTGTGTCTGATTCTATTTGTTTGCATGTCTGGGTTGGTGTTTGCAAGTCCAAGTATTTGCATTTGTTCGTTTGTATATCTAAAGTGCCTGTCTTTCTCTGTTTTCATGTCTGATTCTTTTTCTTTGCATGTCTGGGTTGATGTTTTCAAGTCCAATTATATTTCTTTGTTGGTTTGTATATCTATATTACCTTTCTTTCTCTGCTTGAATGTCTTATTCCATTTGTTTACATGTCTGGGTTGGTGTTTGCAAGTCCCTGTGTTTTTCTTTGGTTTTTTGTATATCCAAATTGACTATCTTTCTCTGTTTGCACGTCTGATTCTATTTGTTTGCATGTCAGGGTTGTTGTTTTCAAGTCAGAGTGTTTGTCTTTGTTGCTTTGTATATCTAAAGTGCCTGTCTTTCTCTGTTTGGTTGTCTGATTCTATTTATTTGCATGTCTGGGTTGGTGTTTGCAAGTCCAAGTATTTGTCTTTGTCGGTTTGTATATCAAAAGTGCCTGTCTTTCTCTGTTCTCATGTCTGATTCTATTTGTTTGCATGTCTGGGTTGGTGTTTTGCAAGTCCAATTATTTGTCTTTGTGGGTTTTTATATTTAAAGTGCCTGTCTTTATATGTTTGAATGTCTGTTTCTTTTTACTTGCTTTTCTGGGTTGGTGTTTGCAATTCAAGCTATTTGTCTTCTTTTGTTTGTATATCTAGAGTACCTGTTTTTCTCTGTTTGCATGTCTGATTCTATTTGTTGGCATGTATGGGTTGGTGTTTGCAAGTCCAAGTATATGTCTTTGTTGATTTGTATATCTAAAGTGACTATCTTTCTCTGTTTACATATCTGATTATATTTGTTTGCATGTATGGGTTGGTGTTTTGCAAGTCAAAGTATATGTCTTTGTTTGTTTGTATATCTAAAGTGACTGTCTTTTTCTGCGTTAATGTCTGATTGTATTTGTTTGCATGTATTTGTTGTTGTTTGCAAGTCCAAGTATCTGTCTTTGTTGGTTTGTATATCTAAAGTGCCTATCTTTCTCTGTTTGCATGTCTAATTTTATTTGTTATAGGTGTTTGCAAAACCAAGTGTTTGTCGTTGTTTGTTTGTATATCTAGAGTGCCTGTCTTTCTCTGTTTAAATGTCTAATACTATTTGTGTGCATATCGGGGTTGATGTTTGCAAGTCCCAGTATATGTCTATGTTGTTTTGAATTTACAAAGTGCCTTAATGTATCTGGTTGGTGGTCTGATTCTATTTGTTTTAATGTCTGGGAGGGGTATTTGCAAGTCTAAGTATTTGTAGTTGTTGGTTTGTTTATGAAAAGAACCTGTCTTTCTCTGTTTGCATGTCTGATTCTATTTGTTTACGTGTCTGTGTTGGTGTTTGCAATTCCAAGTATCTGTCTTTGTTGGTTTTTATATCTAAAATGCCTCTCTGTCTCTGTTTGCATGTCTGTTTCTATTTTTTATAGTCAAAAACAATTTTTTGTCTTTGTGTTTGTGTATATCTAGAGTGACTGTCCATCTCTGTATAAATGTATAAGACTATTAGTTTGCATATCGTGGGTGGTGTTTGCAAGTCCAAGTATTTGTCTATGTTGGTTTGTATTTATAAAGTGCATGTATTTATCTGTTTGTGTGTCTGATTCTATTTGTTTGCATGTTTGGGATTGGTATTTGCGAGTCCAAGTATTTGTCGTTGTTTGTTTGTATATCTGAAGTGCCTGTATTTCTCTGTTTGTATGTCTGATTCTATTTGTTTAAATGTCTGGGTTTTTTTTTGCAATTCCAAGTATATGTCTTTGTTGGTTTGTATATCTAAAGTGACTATCTGTCTCTGTTTGAATGTCTGATTCTCTTTGTTATAGACAAAAACAAGTGTTTGTCGTTGTTTTTTTGTATATCTAGAGTGACTTTCTTTCTCTGTTTCCATGTCTAATACTATTAGTTTTCAAGTCTTGGTTGATATTAGGAAGTCCAATTATTTGTCTTTATTGGTTTATATATGTAAACTGCCTTTCTTTCTATGTTTGCACGTCTGATTCTAATTGTTTGCATGTATTGGTTGGTGTTTGAAAGTATAAGAATTTGTTTTTGTTTTTTTGTATATGAAACTTAAATGTCTTTCTCTGTTTGCTTGTCTGATTATATTTGTGTGATTTTATGGGTTGATGTTTTCAAGTACAACTATGTGTCGTTTTTTTTTTGTATAAATAAAGTTAATCTATGTATCTGATTGATTTTATGATTCTATTTTTTTGAATGTAGTGGTTGGGTGTTTGAAATTCTATGTATTTATCGTTGCGGGTTTGTTTATGAAAAGTACCTGTCTTTCTATTTTTTCGTATCTGATTTTATTTATGTGCATAGTCGGGCTGGTGTATGCAATTCCAAGTATTTTTCTTTATTGGTTTCTATATCTGAAGTGCCCATCTTTCTCTGTTTGTATGTTTGATTCTATTTGTTTACATGTCTGGGTTGGTGTATGCAAGTACAAGTATCTGTCTTTGTTGGATTGTATATCTAAAGTGCCTGTCTTTATCTGTTTACATGTATGATTCTAATTGTTTGAATGTATGGGTTGGTGTTTGCAAGTCCTAGTATCTGTCTTTGTTGGTTTGTATTTCTAAATTGCTTATCTTTCTCTGTTTGCATGTCTAATTGTGTTTGTTTACTTGGTTGAGTTGATGTTTTGCAATTCCCAGTATTTGTATTTGTCGGTTTATATATATAAATCTACTGCATTTTTCTGATTGCATGTCTGATTCTATTTTTTTGCATGTCTAGGTTGGTTTTTTGCAAGCCCAATTATTTGTCTTTGTTAGTTTGTATATCTAAAGTGCCTAGCTTTCTCTGTTTGCAAGTCTGATTCTATTTGTTTGGATGTCCGGATTGGTGTTTTGCAAGTCCTAGTATTTGTCTTTGTTGGTTTGTATATTGAAATTGCATATCTTTATCTGTTTACATGTCTGTTTCTATTTGTTTGCATGTCTGGTTTGGTGTTTTCAAGTACAATAATTTGTCGTGTATGATTTATATATCTATAGTGCCTGCATTTCTATGATTGCTCTTGTGATTATTTTTGTTTACATGTCATGGTTGGATTTTGAAAGTCCAAGACTTTGCCATTGTAGGTTTTTGTATCTAATCTACCTTTGTTTCTATGTTTGCATGTCTGATTCTATGTGTTTGCATGTGCTGGTTTATATTATCAAGTCCAAGTTTTCGTATATGTTTGTGTGGATAACGTAAGTGCCTGTCTTTATCTGTTTGTTGGTCTGTTTACCTTTATTTGAATGCCTAAGATGTTTGTTTTAAAGTTAAATAATTTATAATTTTTGGTGTTTTTATGTAAATATAACTTATTTATCCGTGGTATTTTGTGATTATATTTTTTTTATTATCTGGTTTGGTGTTTTCAAGTAAAAGTAATATTTCTTTGTTGGGTTTTATATCTGAAGTGACTATCTTTCTCTCTTTGTGTGTCTGATTCTTTTTGTTTGACCTGTCTGGGATTGGTGTTTGAAAGTCAAATTATCTGTCTTTGTTCGTTTGTATGTTTGAAATGACTTTCTGTCTCTTTTTGCATGTCTGATTCTATTTGTTTGTATGTCTGGGTTGGTGTTTGGAAGTACAAGAATATGTCTTTGTTGGTTTGTATATATAAATTGAATAACTTTCTCTGTTTGCATGTTTGCTACTATTTTTTGACATGTATGGGTTGGTTTTTGTAAGTCTAGGTATTTGTCTTTGTTGGTTTATATATCCAAAGTGCCTGTCTTTCTCTGTTTTCATGTCTGATTCTATTTTTTTGCATGTCTGGGTTCGTGTTTGCAAGTCCAAGTATCTGTCTTTGTTGCTTTTTATGTCTAAAGTGCCTATCTTTCTCTGTTTACATGTCTGATTCTATTTGTTTGCAGGTCTGGGTTGGTGTTTTGCAAGTCCAAGTATCTGTCTTTGTTGGTTTGTATATCTAAAGTGCGTGTATTTTTCTGTTTGCAGTTCTGAGTATATTTTTTTGACTGTCTAGATTTGTTTTTTGCAAGCCCAATTATATGTGTTTGTTATCTTTTGTATCTAAAGTGTTTAGATTTCTATGTTTCCAAGTCTGAGTAAATTCGTTTAATTTCAGTGGATTATGTTTGTAATTAAAAGTATTTGTCTTTGTTGGTTTGTAAATCTAAATTACCTATCGTTCTATATTTTCATTTATGATTAATTTTGTGTGAAATTCTTGGTTTTTTTTTTAAATTCAAAGTATCTGTCTTTGTTGGTTTGTTTATCTAAAGTGCACTTCTTTCTCTGTGTGCAAGTCTGATTCTATCTGTTTGAATGTCTGGGTTGGTGTTTGCAAGTCCAAGTATTTGTCTTAGTTGGTTTGTATATTTAAAGTGCATTTCTGTCTCTGTTTTAATGTCTTATTATATTTGTTTTCTTGTATGTGTTTGTGTTTGCAAGTCACAATATTTGTATTTGTTGGTTTGTATATCTACAGTTCTTGTCTTTCTCTTTTTTCATGTCTGATTCTATGTGTTTGCATGTCTGTGTTGGTGTTTTCAATTCCAAGTATTTTTCTTTGTTGGTTTGTATATCTAAATTTCTTGTCTTTCTCTTTTTGCATGTCTGATTATATTTGTTTACATGTCTGAGTTGGTGTTTTCAAGTCCAAGCATTTGTCTTTGTTGGTGTGTATATCTTAAGTGCCTGTCTTTCTCTGTTTGCATGTCTGATTCTATTTGTTTGCCTGTTGCATGTCTTTCTCTGTTTGCATGTCTGATTCTATTTGTTTGCATGTCTGGGATTGGTGTTTGCAAGTCCAAGTATTTGTCTTTGTTGGTTTGTATATCTAAAGTGCCTGTCTTTCTCTGTTTGTGCGTCTAATTCTATTTGTTTGCATGTCTGGGTTGGTGTTTGCAAGTTCAAGTATTTGTTTTTGTTTGTTTGTATATCTAAAGTGCCTGTCTTTCTCTGTTTGCATGTCTGATTCTATTTCTTTGCATGTCTGGGTTTATGTTTGCAAGTCCAAGTATTTGTCTTTGTGGGTTTGTAAATCTAAAGTTCCGGTCGGTCTATGTTTGCTTGTCAGATTCAATATGTTTAAATGTCTGGGTTTGTATTTGATAGTCCCAGTATATGTCTTTGTTGGTTTTTATATCCAAATTACCTGTCTTTCTCTGTGTGCACGTCTGATTCTATTTTTTAGCATGTCTGGTTTGTTGTTTTCAAGTCCAAGTTTTTTTCTTTGTTTCTGTGTTTCTCTAATGTTCCTTTCTTTCTGTTTTTGCTTGTCTGATTCTATTTTTTTTAAGGTCTGTTTTTGTGTTTGAAAGTAAAAGTATATTTCGTTGGTTGTTTTTATATATAAATTTCCTTTCTTTCTCTTTTTGCATGTCTGATTCTATTTGTTATAATTTCTGGGTTGTTTTTTTGAAATTCCAATTTTTTTTCTTTGTTGGTTTTTATATTTAAATTGAATGTATTTATCTGATTTTACGTATAATTCTGTTTACTTGTATTTCTGTGTTGGTGTTTGAAATCAAAGGTATCTGTAGTCTTTTGGTTGTATATAAAGACTAACTGTCTTTCTATGGTGGTATATAGTTGATAATTTTTTAGATAACCTGAGCTGCGGTTTGCCAGTCAAAGTATTTATCTTTGTTCCTTTTTATGTCTAAAGTGCATATCTTTATCTTTTTACATGTAACACTATATTTTTTTGATTGTCTTGGTTGGTGTTGTGAAATTCAATGTATTTTTCTTTGTTGTTTTGTATATCTCTACTACCTGTCTTTCTCTGTTTGCATGTCTGATTCTATTTGTTTGCATGTCTGGGTTGGTGTTTGCAAGTCCAAGTATCTGTCTTTGTTGATTTGTATATCTAAAGTGCCTATCTTTTTCTGTTTGCATATCTGATTCTATTTGTTTGCATGTCTAGGTTGGTGTTTGCAAAACAAAGTATTTGTCGTTGTTGGTTTGTATATCTAAAGTGCCTGTCTTTCTCTGTTTAGATGTCTGATTCTATTTGTTTGAGTGTCTGGGTTGATGTTTGCAAGTCCAAGTATCTGTCTTTGTTTGTTTGTATATCCAAAGTGCCTGTCTTTCTCTGTTTGTG
>NW_028300707.1:39150-104094 GCF_049724085.1 Artemia sp. Qi Xiang Cuo
CAATAATTTCCCCTAGCGATTATGTAAATCAAGTTCACAGGTGCTACTCGTGACAGGACCACGTGGTTTATGGTTTTCCAAGTGAGAAAGTTCCTGTTTTTTCATTCTCACTGAGAAAACCATAAAACAGACTTTAATTGCTGTTGACATCAATAAATTTGAAAAAATTCATGTTTTTCAAATTGAGAAAATTCCTGTTTTTTCATTCTCAGTGAGAAAACCATAAACCACGTGGTAATGTCACGACTCAATAAGGCCCTTCTACTGTTACATTTTCTTGATTTTTCAAAGTTCATTTTGAATTTCTTTCGTTGAAATGCAAGAGTTGGAATGCAAAATTAGAATGGCGCGCCACTCTAAGTGAACCTAGATCAACCCAACTTTTTGGATATCTCTCTCACTATGACTCTGTTTGTGTGTCGTGTCTGTACGTGTCTCGTCTCTATGTGTGTGTGTCATCTCTGTGGGTGTGTTGTCTAAAAACACAGTCTGGTTGAAAACGTGGATTTTTCGTACAGCTCACTTTTTTGCAATGTGTAGGAACCAGCGGGGAATCCCCACTAGTTTTGAAAGGTTCCAAGGAAAGGCATGCAAATAGCATGTAGTTTAAAAACGTGTTTAATCACGTTTCTTGAATGATTCAAAATGAACTTTGAAAAATCAAGAAAATGTAACTGTGACAAGGTAAACCCCAAGCAAACACTACTGAAATATTCCAACTCTTGCATTTCAACGAAAGAAATTCAAAATGAACTTTGAAAAATCAAGAAAATGTAACTGTGACAAGGTAAACCACAACCAAACACTACTGAAATATTCCAACTCTTGCATTTCACCGAAAGAAATTCAAAATGAACTTTGAAAAATCAAGAAAATGTAACTGTGACAAGGTAAACCACAACCAAACACTACTGAAATATTCCAACTCTTGCATTTCAACGAAAGAAATTCAAAATGAACTTTGAAAAATCAAGAAAATGTAACTGTGACAAGGTAAACCACAACCAAACACTACTGAAATATTCCAACTCTTGCATTTCAACGAAAGAAATTCAAAATGAACTTTGAAAAATCAAGAAAATGTAACTGTGACAAGGTAAACCACAACCAAACACTACTGAAATATTCCAACTCTTGCATTTCAACGAAAGAAATTCAAAATGAACTTTGAAAAATCAAGAAAATGTAACTGTGACAAGGTAAACCACAACCAAACACTACTGAAATAGTCCAACTCTTGCATTTCAACGAAAGAAATTCAAAACGAACTTTGAAAAATCAAGAAAATGTAAGCGTGACAAGGTAATCCATGACCAAACATTTCTTAAATAGTCCAAATGTGGCTTTTCAATGTATGATAATCAGAATGAACTTTGAAGAGACTATTAAAAGAAGCTGTTACTATTTACACCACAACCATTCAAATCAGATCACTAAAAACAATAGCTTATAAACGTTATAATATCGAAATGAACATTGAGCCTTAAACTACATTTAGCATAGAAGATTTATACAATAAGAAAACACTGATTAAAAAGACAAACTATAGAAATAAACCGTCAGTAAAACTATTATTGCACTGAAAAAAAATGATAATGGACATGAGACAATTTAACAAGATTCAACAAAATAGTGAAAAAGTACAACTCTTGCACATAAACGATAAAAATTCAAAATGAACTTTGAAAAATCAAGAAATTTCAACAGTGACACTGAAATATTCCAACTCTTGCATTTCAGCGAAAGAAATTCAAAATGAACTTTGAAAAATCGTGAAAATGTAATTGTGACAAGGTACACCAAAACCAAACACAACTTAAATATTCCAACTATTGCATTTCAACGAAAGAAATTCAAATTGAACTTTGAAAAATAAAGAAAATGTAACTCTGAAGAGGTAAACCAAAAACACTCACTGCAGAAATAATACAACTATTGAATATCAACGAAAGAAATTCAAAATGAACTTCGAAAAATCAAGAAAATGTAACTGTGACAAGGTAAACCACAACCATACACTACTGAAATATTCCAACTCTTGCATTTCAAAGAAAGAAATTAAAATTGAAATTTTAAAAATAAATAAAATTTAACTTTTACAATTTAAAAAGCTACATACAAATTATTAAATAGTAAAAAAAAAGAAAAAAAAATTAAGTCATAATTATTGTTCAAATTTTTTAAAAGAGAAAGTAAATGTGACAAGGTTAAAAACAACCAAACACATATGAAATATTCCAACTCTTGCATTTAAACTAAATAAATTCAAAATTTCTTTGAAGAATAAAGAAAATGTAACTGTGACAAGGTAAACCACAACCAAACACTACTGAAATATTCCAACTCTTGCATTTCAACGAAAGAAATTCAAAATGAACTTTGAAAAATCAAGAAAATTTAACTGTGACAAGGTAAACCACAACCAAACACTACTGAAATATTCCAACTCTTGCATTTCAACGAAAGAAATTCAAAATGAACTTTGAAAAATCAAGAAAATGTAACTGTGACAAGGTAAACCACAACCAAACACGAATGAAATAGTCCAACAATTGCATTACAACGAAAGAAATTCAAAATGATCTTTTAAAAATCAAGAAAATGTAACTTTGACAAGGTAAACCACAACCAAACACTACTGAAATATTCCAACTCTTGCATTTCAACGAAAGAAATTCAAAATGAACTTTGACAAATCAAGAAAATTTTAATTTGACAATGTAAAACAAAATCAAAAACTACTTAAATAATAAAACTCTTGAAGTTAAAATATATAAATTCAAAATGAACTTTAAAAAATCAAGAAAATGTTACTGTGACAGGGAAACCCACAACCAAACGCTATTGAAATATTCCAACTCTTGCATTTCAACGAAATAAATAAAATAATAAAATTGAAAAAATAAGTACATTTATCATAGGCAATGTAAATATCACCCAACACATTTAGAAATACAACCACAAGAGATTTTCAGCCAGAGAAACTAAAAATAAAGTAGAAAAATATAAGAAAATTAGAGTGCGAACAGTTGAACAACTGCCAAGCACAACTGAAATATTCCAACTCTTGCATTTCAGCGAAAGAAATTCAAAATGAACTTTGAAAAATCAAGAAAATGTAACTGTGACAAGGTAAACCACAACCAAACACTACTGAAATATTCCAACTCTTGCATTTCAACGAAAGAAATTCAAAATGAACTTTGATAAATCAAGAAAATGTAACTGTGACAAGGTAAACCACAACCAAACACTACTGAAATATTCCAACTCTTGCATTTCAGCGAAAGAAATTCAAAATGAACTTTGAAAAAAATCATGAAAATGTAAATGTGACAAGATAAACCACGACCGAACACAACTGAAATATTCCAACTATTGCATTACAACGAAAGAAATTCAAAATTAAATTTGAAAAATCAAGAAAAATGAAATGTGACAAGGTCAACCACAAAAAAACACTACTGAAATTTTCCAACTCTTGCATTTCAACGAAAGAATTTCAAAATGAAAATTTAAATTTATATATTATTTATCTTTTAAAATGTAAAATAAAAACTCTCTATACTTAAATATTCAATCTAATTCTTTTAAGCGAAAGTAATTCAAATTGAACTTTGAAATATCAAGTTAATTTAGCTTTGACAAGGTAAACCACAGCCAAACACTACTGAAATATTCCAACTCTAGCATGTCCGCGAAAGAAATTCCAAATCAACTTTGAAAAATCAAGAACATGTAACTGTGACAAGGTAAACCACACCCAACCACTACTGAAATATTCCAACTCTTGCATTTCAACGAAAGAAATTCAAAATGAACTTTGAAAAATCAAGAAAATGTAACTGTGACAAGGTAAAACTGAGTCTCTCAATCCCCGTAAAGGTTTTTTAAAAGATACAAAAACTACTTATTTAACACAAATTTTCGTTTTTAATGACCACCAAGTAAAGAAAAATCACACGGAATCAGGCAACTGAGTCTCTCAAACCCCGTAAAGCTCTTTTAAAAGATACAAAAACTACTGATTTAACACAAAAATTTCGTTTTTAACGACCACCAAGTAAAGGAAAAACCACATGTAATTAGGCAACTGAGTCTCTCAAACTCTGTAAAGCTCTTTTAAGAGATACAACGAATCACCACCAAGTAAAGAAAAACCACACGGAATCAGGCAACTGAATCTCTCAAACCCCTTAAAGCTCTTTTAAAAGATACAAAAACTACTGATTTAACACAAAAATTTCGTTTTTTATGACCACCAAGTAAAGATAAACCAGACGGAATCAGGCAACTGAGTCTCTCAATCCCCGTAAATCTCTTTTAAAAGATACAAAAAATACTTATTTAACACAAAAATTTAGTTTTTAATGACCACCAAGAAAAGAAAAACTACACGGAATTAGGCAACTGAGTCTCTCAATCCCTGTAAAGCTCTTTTAAAAGATACAAAAACTACTTATTTAACACAAAAATTTCGTTTTTAATGACCACCAAGTAAAAGAAAACCACACGGAATTAGGCAACTGAGTCTCTCAAACTCTGTAAAGCTCTTTTAATAGATACTACAAATTACCACCATTTAATGAAATAACACCCGGAATTAGGAAACTGAGTCGCTCAAATCCATTAAAGCTCTTTTAAAATATACAAAATCTTCTTATTTAAACAAACAATTTAGTTTTTAATGGCCACCATGTAAAGAAAAAACCACCTGGAATAAGGTAACTGAGTCTGTCAAACCCAGTAAAGCTCTTTTAAAAGATACAACAAATGACCACCAAGTAAAGGAAAACCACACGGAATTAGGCAACTGAGTCTCTCAATCCCTGTAAAGCTCTTTTAAAAGATACAAAAACTACTGATTTAACACAAAAATTTCTTTTTTAATGACCACCAATAAAATAAAAACCACATGGAATCAGGCAACTTAGTCTCTCAATCCCCGTAAAGCTATTTTAAAAGATACAAAAACTACTGATTTAAAACCAACATTATGTTTTTAATTACCATCAAGTAAAGGAAAATCACACGGAATTCTGTAACTGAGTCTCTCAAACCCAGTCATGCTCTTATAAAAGATAAAAAAACTCCAGATCTAACGCCAACAGAACGATTGTAATGCCAACACCGTAATCAAAATCCACTCGTAAACAGGCCTCAGAGTCTCTCCAACCCCGTCAAGCTCTTTTAAAAGATAGAAAAACTCCATATTTAACCCGAAAATTTTGTTTTTAATGACCATCAAGTAAAGAAAAATCACACTGGCTTAAAACAACAGAGTCCTTCAAACAGAACTTTGAAAATCAAGAGACTGTAAAAGTTACAAGGTAAACCACGGCCCCTTGGGGTGCCTAGAGAACCTTTGCGGCCGGGGGGGTTCCTTCGGGGTGGGGGGGGGGGGATCAGAGCCCTTTGGGGTTGTGGTAAGGGACCTCACGGCTAAACCACGACAAAGCACTACTCTCGTGGAACTCAAGTCCCATTTAACTCAACCCACGTGCAACTGAATCCCCCTTGTAACTGAACCCCTGTATAACCAAAACCCCCCGATCAACTGTACCCACGGTAACTGAACCCTCGTGCAACTGAACCCCCCTCGTACCTGAACCCGTGTCTAACCGAAACCCCCCGTGCACCTGTATCCCCGTTAACTGAACTCTCATGCAACTCAACCCTCCATGCAACCCATCTCCCTCAAAACACTTTTCAGTCATTTTCTCGTTAAATTGACAATACGCTCCAAAACATCATTTGTGTATTATACAGTACATAATCATGGCATCTCCTCCAATTCACAAATAACATTACCCCTTTTTTTTTGCAAAGGTTAATCAAACATCTTCTATTGTAAAAGCATTAAAAAAATTTCCACTCACTAATTACCCCTTTTTTGCAAATGCTAAACAAGAAAAAAAACTGTATGCTTTTCAAAAACTTGTCCGTTAAAAATGGAGAAAAGACACGGTGGTTTTATAATACAGGTTTAATTAATTGCATAAATCTCTTGGCAAAGAGTGTAATGACCTGTAGAATAGAATACCTACCAGAAAGCAAATTACATGGAAATTGCTATACGTCCCGTAGAAATGTTTTCCTATACGTCCCGTAGATATAACATGGTATTTGCTATACGTCTCGTAGAAGTATTTGTTATATGTCCCGTAGAAGTATTTGCTATATGTCCCGTAGAAGTATTTGCTATATGTCCCGTAGAAGTATTTGCTATATGTCCCGTAGAAGTATTTGCTATATGTCCCGTAGAAGTATTTGCTATATGTCTCCTAGAATTCATTATTAGCATTCTACTCACTTTGCCGAGCTAAGCTTAGTCCTCCGGTGCTTTCGTTAAAGGTTGGTCCCATCTTTGAGTTTCCAAACGTTTGTCAAAGAGATTTTGTCACCTGAATTATCTAATAACTCCTTGCATGATTTCTTAATCCTATTAGAAGTTGGACAATATTGCGACATTACCGTTACATGTTAATGACTTTGCTTTGGTTTCAAATATTTCTATTTGACTGCTTAGATGAAAAATATATGCAGTCAAATTTTCTAATTTTTTTTTATTCGGTTTCAGAAACCTGATTGCATATAAGTACATAATCAAAAGCATAGAAAATTTCTCCATATCCATTGTGTATGGGTTGTACTATTTTGGAAGAGGAAGATTAACTGCTTACAGCTACGCAAGATTTGTGAGATTTGACTCTTTGGCTTACGACTATCTTAATGCGTCTCAACAATTTTCGCCATTAATATTCCACGATTACGCCAACTTTATGAAAACATTCCAGCACACTCAGAATATGTCTATAACGTGAGTATTATTTGCCCAGGCCAGGCTGTAATCACCTGGGAATTGCTTTTGAATATTTTGTTCACAAATTTAATCTAATTATAGCTAGTTCTGTTTTTGTCCATAGATGGGAGTAAAGTCCGGCTTGGACAGTGAAGTCTATATAATATAAATAAAAAACATTTTTTCAACTGAAAATAAGACGCAACATTAAAACTTAGAACGAATGGAAATCATTCCGTATATTAGGAGGGTTCCTTCTAATCAATCCCTGGCTCTTCATACTTCGTGCTTGGAGAAGCTTCTTATTCCAATTGAATGGCCCTTGGGTTTCAAGAGTGGCTCTTAAAGATATGGGACAAAAATCAAATTTTAGTCCAAAGAGTGAGGTATTAAGGAGGGGCAGCCCCCCTATATACAATAATTTCTGTTTGTTATAAGTTTTAATGTTACAAGTTTTTGTTTGTTATAAGTTTTCTGTTTGTTATAAGTTTTACTTTCAATTGAAAAAGTATGTCTTTTTTATTCAATTCCTGATAATTTTTTCAAATAATAGCCTACTAGGAAATCTGCGAAAAATTCCACCTGGAAAATTCTCCTTACTTTCATTTAAAAATATACTTGTTTTTTATTTGATTTTTGATCTTTTTTTAAAATTTTGCCGAAAATCCCCTCCATGGAAAAATTTTCCCGTAAATTCCTTTGTAACAGAAAGTTTCTCTCGCGGAAAATTCCCCCATGGAGGATTTCTACCATGGAAAAATGCACTGTCCCGCGGAAAAATGCCCCAGAAATTCCACCCTGCTGAAAACTTTGCAAGGGCAATTCCACCGAAACATCGTCACATATAAAATTAAGACGCCGAAGAGAAAGTAAGAAAAATAAAAAGAACTTTGCACAGGTATTCTGGCAAATTCCTCAAAATTAAAACTTTGCCTGGAAAATTCACTCCTAAAAGCTTGCCTTTCCTTCAAAAATTCTCGCCTTGGAACATACCCTCACGGAAATTACCCCCTTCCCCCCCCCCAAAAAAAAATGTCGGTATGTTTTCCAATAAAAAACACTATTTATAAACTATGGCAAAATTTCATAACTTATAGCCCTTTCCCTAGGGGCTCATCCCCAGAGGCATACCTATTGGGCTTTTCAACTACAATGGATAAAATGGCTATCTTAAAAATTGGGATCGGATGACTTTTGGCAAAATGGGACTCGGGAAGGAAGCTAGCTGCTCACCAATCTTTTTGGTTGCTTAAAAAGGGCAAAAACAAAAAAACAAAAAAAGAACAAATAAACAGGCATTCGTGATCTTTGTTATGGCAAAAAAAACTACAAAATTTCATATTTTGCACACAGTAGCTTGAAACCTCTTCAGAAGGGTTCTCTGATACGCTGAATTTTATTTTATGATTTTCATAAGGATTTATTAACATTTTGGTGGTATTTTCTCCCTTTTTCAAAAATCATAAAAATTTTCTCAGGTTCGTAACTTTTAATGGATAACATTAAATATAATGAATTTTATATCTTTAGAATCAACATGAACAGCCAATTCTTTTGGTATACCCATTATTATCAAAATTCCATCTTTTAAAGTTTTTGTTACCATTAGGCTAAGTCACTCTTTACTTTTAGTTCGTTACCACGAAATGATTCGAGAATAGTATTTTTTTAAATTTACAACCAAATGACGGGCACTTTTACTTTAGGAAACTAACCGACAATTTTTAAGGAAGTAACTGCGCAAAAGACATGATTTTTCCACTGTGAGGATAATGAACTTACAAAGATATAGCCTATATGTTGCTCATCTGAAAGATTCTATTTATTTGTAATTTGGTTCATTGCTTTTGAACTTTCATTTACAGAAGTCTGTATTCTTCAATATGGGAATCAAGAGTAATAAAGGTCCATTTGATAATCAAAAGCTGTATGATATAGCGCGTGGGCTACTACGAAGGTATATAAAGAATATCAGCTCATAACCCCGCAGTAAGCTGAGTACAGAACAGATATGGGAAACTTATAAGGGTTACGCCGAACCTAAGCTGCTCTCCAAGGAAAAAGCATAATTGATGCCATCTATTGTTTCCTTGCAAAATCATGAAGCTGTCTGCTCTTTTTAAGTATTATTTTGTGCAGCTCTGATGCCTCTGGTGCTGATTTTATAGTCATTTCTATTTTTCGTTTCATCTGTGTAAGATAGGCTATATTAGTGTATGGTGCATTGACTTTTTCTTCAATTGCTAATTTTCAGAAATAATTGGTAAGGATCATGGTTTTTGTTTAATATTTTTGAAATTCAGTAAAATCAGTAATTTTATGTTTTACACAAACTAAAAGAAAAGAATCATAGACCGCACTTGTTGCGTCTTTTTTCATTTGTGGTTGCTGTACTTGGTCTTGATGTGCTTTCTTATTTATGGTTACAGGTAGCGTAAAGTACAATGTTAGTCAATTAACAAAAATAACTTGTACCACAAGCCAATAAGGGAGTACAAAAAAAAGCACACACACAAAAAAGAAACAATGGTTTGGATGCTAAAACAGAGAGATCAGCGTTCCGTATGTGGTTATATTTATAGCTCATTACTAGCACAACAACCGTAACGACCACCATAACAAAAAAGAAAAACTAAGAGTAATAAAAGAAATAAAACATGTCTTTCTTGCAGTACATACGGTTGTTAGCAGTTCCATTGGGATAACATGATTATCATTCATGCTTCGATTAATTTATAAATATAGGGATCTTATAAGGCCCTTTTCGTGGTGAATGCTAAAATTTATCAACAATACTTGATTCAGCTGATGGATAAGCTTTAATGAAGGTCAAATACCTGAGTACCTGACGTTAAATTGATTGCTGCCACATACAAAAGTAATGTTGCTGCGGTTAATGTAGACAGCGAAATCAATTCGTCGTTCGGTTTCATTCATTAGTTAAGCAGTATAGTGGCTTTTATTTTAAACGGATTGCTTTGATAGATTTTGTCCTTCTAAAAGAGGAAAAAGAACGAAAAGAAAACGGGGAGATGAGATACTAATACTCGTAACAATGGCTAAGATGTCAGTCAATAATAGTTGTAGAGCATGGGTACTACAAAAGTTTGAAGATAGTATGATAGAAATTCTCCAAAGAAATTGTCTAAGAGTAGTTTTAGGCACTCATTTGAGCAACCGTGTATCAAACAACAATCTGATTTGATCTTATTGTCTAGGGCTTTAATGAAATTTAGTTTAAGGTGGGCGTGTCACTTTTTACGGATGAAAACTGATAGGTTATCGAAAATGGCGATTTGGTAAATCCGGCAAGAGCTAAATGAAATGCAAGATCTCCTTCAATAAGACGAGTAGAGATAATTAGAAGAGATTTAAAGGAGTTTGAAGTTTCATGGGAGGTAGTAAACAGTAAATCTTGTGAATAGATGAGCATATGTACCAAAGTTTACCCAGCTGGCTTTGCGCTGCGATGAGTTGTTGGTAGTAGTAGTTTTATGTTATAAATTTCTCTGTCTTATGTGCCGGCAAACGAATACTACCCAGATTTCTGATAGTGATTAAACAACCCATATTAACATCTAATTAGTCATTTTCTATATTCATTTCAAAATTTAAATTATTAGCTCATCTGAATACGATACTGCTAAATGAAATTTCTTATATTTTCCTCTTACCATAACTAGGACAGAAGCAAGGACCATCACGTAATGTCACCTTCTCTAGATAATTCAATCTTACTCTAAATATCATGGAATTCTTCTTTGCTGAATGGGTCTATTTTATGCCCTTGTTTTCAAGCTCGACTTCGAAATAGTTGTTCACCTTTTGAAAAAAAAATATTCAACTCGACCAATTGTTGGTTCGACTGCCAATTGGCAATCCTTTGCTTTGCCTGATACTTTGAAAATTTCTGTAAGAATTTCTTTTTATATTTCAAATTTAACTTCAGGAGGGGACATATCTACAACAATGTCAACATATCAGGGAACAAGGAAGGTGCTGGCATCTACTATGAATATATGACGGTTTTTATTGACGAACTTCGGACCTATCAAGAAAAACTGAGAGATGAGATATTGTAAGTAAATAATCAAGCCAAAGATTTCAAGAAGCAGGCCTACTATATTATAAATAATCAAACCAACTAGATAGACATCAAATGTAGAAATAACAAATTATGACGGGTATTAATATATTCAGTATTTTGCTTTTTTTACTATTGCAACTGCGCAAAATAGAAGGATCGAAGAGAAAAGAATCATTTTGTTAATAATGCTTAACGATAGACTACTCATGTTATTTCGCCATTAAAATTATTCTAATTTAAATATCAGTAAAAGATCTTTTTTTATTTCCATCGTGCCAATTCGATCTGGTCAAACTTGGTAATTTTGCCTGGTATAAAAGTTACGAATATGAAAAATCCAAGAAAAGTAGAAATAAAAATCTTAATTAAAAATTAGATTTACAATCAAACTGTCAATTAATATCCATAGTTTGCAATCTATCATTCAACATTTCAAATTAACCATTAATACAAAGGTTCTTATAAGACAAGCAGGCAAAAAAAATATCCCCAGCCCGTTATAGGGACTGTAGGCTGTAGTTGGTACTGTAGGCTCAAGACTACGGGAAAGAAACTTTTTGAAAAACAGCTCAATCTTAATGTTTGTGCTTGGGTAAAAAAACAGAGAAAATATGTAGAAACGATTTAAATTTGTAATGTAAAACAGGTTAAATCATTAGGGTACGAAAATACCGTGAAAAATCGTACTCTAACTACCATGATTCGATAATCTTTATTTATACTGAGCTACCTTTATAAACGATCCTGGATTACTGTCATCACTTTTTTCATAGCAGTGCAAAAACTTCAAATTACAGATTTGCTGCTCTTTATGTTATAAAACAAAATAGTAGATCCAGTTGCCTGATGAAACTTTTTACAGATATTCGGCCAAAAACTTTTCTTGTAAAGATAATCAGATTGAGTAAGGTTTCGAAGTTACTTGCTCTACTTCAGCTCTTCCCGGGAGTATGTTTTCATTTTTTAGGAATATGAAAAAAAACGCCACATCAAAAGACATTTGAAACAAACGAGGAGTTTTTGTTGGAGTATTTTTTAGAAATTGATTTTTTAGAAATTCCTCAGAGAAGTAACGCCTTAGCAAGAGTTAGCTTCACAACAGAATCACCCTTTAAGTGTTCAAGCAGGGCAACATGATGATATTTATTAACACTAAAAGCCTGTAAGGGCTATAGTTAACACAATAATACGACTCATTGTAAGCAAAAGCAATAGCAGGTCTAAAAAGGCTTAAAATTTGGATTTATTAAAGGTAAATAAAGAGAAAATATTAGAAATATGTTTTGTTTTCAGTAAAATGAAAATTATGTTCTGGTCTTTAGAAGGCACGTGCATTGTCAGCCCTACTCCTCTTAGATTCTGCTCGTTTTAAGTTTAACTCAATTATTTATTGTAATTGCTGTTTACTTAGGGTTTCATTTGTTTATTGATGGTAATGTATGGTAATTTTACGCTTCAAAGATTATTTTACGTTATTTCTGCTCATCTTTGGTTTAATGTCGCTCTTTAATTTTCTTTGAAAAACGTCTTTTGTGAAAGAAATTTTTAAAAAATATTAACTGTGCTGGTTTTTTTTATTGACATTGCCTTTTCCATTCGTTAAGAAAAGAATATTTTAAATTTTTTTGGTTTTTCTCAATAAGAATCTAGATTTTCGATTACAAATTATATGTTTGACAAAATTATTTTGAACCTAGATAAGCTTACACGCTTTTGATTTAGTTCAATAATAAGAGGAAAAGTAGTAATAGTAGTAGCCCTGATAGTTTCGACTTATTACCCTCAGTTGTCCGCAAGATATTCCTGATACGTTTTATTGACAACCAGTATCCACATAATGCCTTTTTATTTATTTTGAAGCAACATAAATTTTTCTGTAAGTTTCTTCTTTACACCATATTCCAGTACCAAGATATCCATCCTGGATATCTTGATAACCTGGTCTATTTTGACAGCCTGGATGCACTGGAAGTATTTTGATTTGGTTTAATAGTAGCAGTAATAGTAGCAGTAGTAGAATTAGAAGTAGTAACAAAAGTGGTGGTAATATTTTTAGCCCTAAAATTTTCAGCTTAATAGCCTTGGTATTAGCAATATTTGTAGTCTTATTGACAGAAGTAGTAGTAGGAGCATTGAGAGTAGTATTAGCGATAGCAGTAGTAGTACTAGCAGTAGTAGTAGTCGTTTTAGTATTCCATTGTGACTTTATGATCTAGTTCAATATCCCTTCCTCATATATTGATATGTATAATTTAGTACATTAAGCCGTATCTTAGAAATTGCTGATACGCCCTTTTGGTAAACTGCATGTATATAGTGTTATATAATTTACACCGCCCCCCAACATATCCTGTAAGCTCAACATTAATACCATTAGCCTTAGTAATAGTAGTACTAATAGCAGTAGCAGTAGTATTACAACTACTACTAGCAGTAGTATTACTAAATCTACTAGCAGTAGTAGTACATACATAGTGCATTGTTACTAGTTCAACATAACCCTCAGAATACCCTGAATGTATCAACCTACTAATCTATACCGAAATGAGATACTGCTTAAAAAAACATACCAGTAAACATAAAAACCAGCTTAAACATACCAGTAAAAACATGAATAGTAAACATACCTATAGCGTGTTTCAATTTGATTCAATATCTCCTTAAACATTTCCTGAGAGTTTCTCCTTAATACCCTTAGCCTTAGGATAAGTATTGGTAGAAGAAATAGAAGTAGTAGTATGCATTCAGTACCTTTTGGTTGGTTCAACGTCCCCCTCAGAATGTACTGAAAGTTTCAACTTAATATTTTAAGCTATTCTTGGGATATAGCTGTTACGTCCTTTTAATACCTTGTATGGACGTTGTGTGTTTCATTTTAGTTCAACATTCTCTTCAATATTCCCAGAAAAGTTCTTCGTAATATCCTTAGCTTCAGTAGTATAGAAGTGATAGTCGTCTTTGTAGTAGTACTAGTAGTGGTAACAGCTGTAGTAGTAGTTCTAGTAGTAGTACCAGTTGTAGCTGTAGCAGTAGGAGTAGTATTACGCACATAGTGCCTTCTGGTTAGTTCAACATCCCTTTTAATATGCCTGAAATCTTCAACTTATCTCCCCAGTCCATTCCTGTGATATCACTGATACGACCTTTTGACAAGCTGCATGCACAAAGTGTGTTTTGATGTCGTTCAACTTCCCCATAAATATTCCTTGAGTGTTACACCTTCATGCCTTTAGCCTCACTAGTAGTAGTAGTAGTAGTAATCGTAGAAATAGTAGTAATAGTAGTATCAGAAATAGTAGTAGTAGTAGGAGTATGCACAGTGCCAACAGAAGTGCCTTTTCATTCGTTCAACATTCCTCTCAACAAACCATGAAAGTTTCAACTTAATACTCTAAGCAGTTCCTGGGAAATTGCTCTTATATCCTTTTTGCAACCAGAATACACATAGCGTGATTTGACTAGGTTCAGCATTCCCCCAAATATTCCCTTAAAGTTTCACCTTAGTACTCTTAGCCTCAGTAGAAGTAGTAGTTGTAGCAGTAGTGGTAGTACTAAAGGTAACATGCACACTCTGCCTCCTTGTTAGCTCAAAATACGCCTCAACATACACTGGGTGTTTCAAATTAATGCTCTAAGCCATTCCTGAGACACTGTTGGTTCAAACTTTTGACATTCTACATGCTCAGAGCGTGTTTTTATTTAGCTTAACATCCCCGTAAACATACCCTGGAAGCTTCATCTTGTTACCCTTAGTTTCAGTAGTAGCAATAGTTATGTAGTAGTAGTAGCATTAGTAGTAGTATGCACATAACACTTTTGTTTTTTCAACATCCCCCTCAACACAAGCCAAAAATTTCAACAGGATATCCTAAATAGTTTCAGGGACATAAACTATACGCCCTTATGGCAACCTACATGCACATATTGTGTTTTGATTTAGTTCAACCGTCTTCTCAACATTCTCTAAAATTTTCACCTTAATACCCTTATTTTTAGTAATAGTAGTAGCAGTAGCAGTAGTAATAGTAATACCAGTAGTAGTACTAGTAGTAGTGGTAGTAGTACATCAATAATAGTAGTTGCAGTTGAATTAGTAGTAATAGTACGCAAATATTGTCTTTTGGTTAGTTCAACACCTCCCACAACAAGCCCTGTAAATTTCAACTTCATACTCCAACCCGTTTCTAAGATATTGCTGATACGCATTTTTGGCAACCTGCATGCAAACACTGTATTTTCATTTAGTTCAATTACCCCCCCCCCCCTTAAATATTCCCTGATTTATCACCTTCATAGCTTTAGTCTTAGTGGTTGGTAGTAGCATTCACAGTAGTAATAGCAGGAGTATAAGCAGTAGCAGTAATAGAAGTAGTAGTATTAGAAGTAGTAGTAACAGTAGTACCAGTAGTACTAGTGTAACAGTAGTACTAGTAGCAGAAATAATATGCACACATTGCTTAGTTGAACATTGCAATCGTCATGCCCTGTAATTTTCAACTTAACATTCTAAGCCATTCCCGAGATATTACTGATATTTTCTTTCGTTAATTTGTATGGATAGGCTTTAGTTTGTTTTAATTTAGTTCAACTTCCGTCTCAGCATTTTCTGAAGTTTTCATCTGAATACCTTAGCCTTAGTAGTAGTCACAATAGAAGTAGTAGTTGTAGTAGTAGCAGTTGTGGTAGTAGAAGTAGTAGTGGTAGCAATAGTAGTAGCAGTAGCAGTAGTAATAGTAGTAGTAGTAGCAGTAATAGTAGTAGTAGTAGCAGTAGTAGTAGTAGTAGTAGTAGTAGTAGTAGTAGTAGTAGTAGTAGTAGTTGTTGTTGTAGTAGTAGCAGTATTAGCAGTATAGCAGTAGTAGTTGTAGTAGTAGTAGAAGCAGTATAGTAGTAGTAGTAGTAGTAGTAGTAGTAGTACTAGTACTAGTAGTAGTACTAGTAGTAGCAGTAGTAGTAGTAAAAGTAGTAGTAGTAGTTGTTGTTGTAGTAGTAGCAGTAGTAGTAGTAGCAGTAGTTGTAGTAGTAGAAGTAGTATTAGCAGTAGTGACATGTATACATTGCTTTTTGGTTAATTCACCACCCTTCTCATCATTCCCAAAAATTTCCAGCCTAATAGGCCTACTCCTAAGCCATTCCAGAGATACATTCTTTTGACGACCTACATGCACAGAGTATGCTTAATTTAGTTTGACACTCCCCTCAAAATTCCCTGTAATTTTTACCTGAATGACCTCATCCTTCTGTATTTAAACAATGGGTGAATTGTATAAATTTCAGCCTTTGCTCCAAAGATTGTGGGGGGATATCATCCCTAGAGGCATAGTTATAGGATATTTCAACTATGCTGAACCAGATGGCTATCTCAAAATTTTTATCAGATGTCTCTGGGGAAAAGAGGTGTATGGGAGGACCCATGAAAAGGTGCTTAAAAAGACACCTGAAAAAGGTGCGTTTGCCCTCCAATTACTTTTGACTCTTGAAAAGTGCACTAAAACTGTCAATTTTCAATCGAAGGAGTCCCTTTCAAAGTTTTTACGACAACCCCTTCCAGACCAAATGCTTTGGCGAAAAGAAAAATAAATGTGCTCAATTCACTCTTCACTTAGGTAGCGGTACTGCGTTCCTTATGAAAGTGGTCTCTATGCACCATACCTAAAACAATCAACCTTCTCAACTGCTTTTCCCCCAGATATTCCTATCAGTTAATATAAAATCAACTCATTCCTCCTTGTAAAATTACCCTGGAAAAATATCTTCTCTCAATCTTTTTAACTCCAAATAAAATTCAAAAAATGAATTAAATCATTCTTGCCATATCAACATAGTGGGAAAAAAGGACCAACCCTTGACCTCACCCCTAATCTATAGTGCTACAATTATAAGAAGAAATCATACTCAAGCTTGTGACTGACGCAGGTACAAGCTTGATGCCGGTTTTTTTTAGAATACTATGTTTCATCTTTACTCAAATAGTCAAAACTAGAGCGATTCAGGGACATATGCAACCTCAAAAAACCTTAAAAATCAATCTTAGCAACATGCACATTTTTAAAAATACTATTTTTTTTTACCTCTTTGAACTTCCCTGTTATTTCGCATTTACACTCAGAGACAAAAAATAAAGGCTGGTTGAAAAATAATGGTAATCCATAACGTTGACCTTAGGAAATTCCTAAACCTACGCTATATATCCATCCCCGTCTCTCTTGTTCACCTTGTGGACACGATATGTAAAAATTCAAAAAACCTAATACCTGGCAAAGGACTTGCAAAAAGTTTTTGATTTGATTAACAACAATACAATCGTAGAAAAACAAAATGAATTTCAAGTTGGTTCATATTTCGTAAGAATATGAGTCAAATGCGTGAACTCATATTCTGATCCTTTCTCAATTTACAACGGTGTACCCGAAGGATTCCTCTCATGTCCGGTCTTATTCCTTGCAATAATAAACAAGCTTGATGTTGAAATCTCGTATAAAGGGAAATTTTTTTATGGTTCAACTATTTTAGATACGTGTTATAAAAAATTAAAAAGCAGCAATCCTTTACACCTCTCTTCTTCAGAGAGCCAGCTTGACCAACCTCATGGAAATGAGAACAAAAAGTTTCTTACGTTTTGCCAACACTGCCCTCCATAAATTTTGGATAAATTTACTCCCCCCCCCCTACCTGGCCCTCCTTCTCCTAAGAAAATCCCAATTTCTACACCAATAGAATTTTCCAAAGAAAGGAATACAAGAAATGTCTTCCTTATACAATAAATTTATCAAATAAGCAATTCTCCACTCCCCCTCCCCTTTTTACAACTCATTGTGGAGTATTTTTCTTACTTATCTTGAACTCTGTTTTATTGCCTTTTTTTCATTAAATTGTGCTGTAATGTTTTATTCAAAAGACTATATTGTGTTTGTATTTCTATAATACCATTATAAATTGTGCAAGATTTAATTGATTTTATCCTTTTAACGTTTTAACCTTTTTGACATGCTGACTTTTTTTCAGCAAACTTTACTGATCTTTTTTTTTTATTTGTTTTTATATTAAATGCCGATGAATGATTGCTAAAATGATTGCTCAGCCATATATTGTGTTTTCATGCTAAACTGCAGCTGGTGTATTTATATATATAAAAATTAAATAATAATAAAGAGAAGTTAAAATAAAAAAAAAAAATAAACATCCAACTAAAACTACAACAACCGTCGACTAAAATTAGAACTAAATCTAAATAGCAGAAACTAAAACAAAAATAAACTGTCGAATTTTACAATTTAATTAATACTAATAACCAGAGTATTTTAATTTTTGTTTCTTTACCGTTTTTCTAATCTTGATTCCCTGTAATGTCCATTTCACACCGTTATTTATTACTGCAGTGTCTTCGCATTAAAAGAAAATAAAAAAGGCAAAGAAAATAAACAAAATGTATTAAAATGAACTTGATTCTTTTTCAGAGTTGCAGTTCAAGAAGATCTTCAAGATGCCACCCAGAAACAGACTTTAAGCGTCGGAATTTTGGTCCTTGTTGTAATGGTCAGCCCTGTTATTGTTTCGCTGATAACAAACGCAACTCAAACAATCCAGGCAAGTGGTGTGAGAAATTTCCGTGGAGATTACCACTGAAAAATGTATTTTGATCTTATGGTTGACAAAACGTGTTCATTTTTATTTACTTAAGTGAAAAAAGCTATAAACATGAGTTTGTAGACAAAAGGGTAGTGAAATATTATTATTTTTCCCAACCTTATTCTTAAAAAAATAATAAAATAAAATGTTTAGAGGGTTTTGTTTCCATGCATCCCATACTGACAACAAATAACTAGTAAAAAATTGATAGGATGACATGGAAAATTAATTCATCGAAGCAACTGAAAAACTACAGTCCAAAAAGAGTAGGAACATTAACCAGAATGGTCCTTTGAGCCTAACAATCATCTCTGAAGATATATATGCAGCGCAGGGGGATAGATAAACTGACGAAATGACCAAAAAATATGTTCTTTATTTTGTGCGAATAGTACTAAAAAAGGAATTTTTCACAGGCAGACTATTAGTTCGCGTAGCACAGGTGCCAACCTCCTGATTCTCTGCCTTTGGCCAGGAGTCCTACACTGTATATGTTAATACAGTTTACGTAATTATAAAACCACATAAACAAAAATAGCTGCTGCCTTACCGAAAATTAAAACTTACGAAACTATCTGAGACATAGAAAGTCCAACCAGGGTTGCCACTCCCTAGTTATTTATTACTGTTTTAGTAACTTTTTATATTGTCTAAAAAAAAAAAAAATTAATCTATACATAAATCACTAAGCTGAAGAAAATCACTAAATCAACAAAAAAATCCCAAATTTCTAGTGAGTTCACCAAGTGGCAACCCAGAGTACAACCTCTTAGGATGTCAGTAGAAGAAAATAGTTAACCTATACCTAACTACAACAGTACTGACGAAACTAGTCGTGCGGTAACTCACAGAACTATGGGTTGTGTTGAACATTTTAGCTTTGGTTAGAACCTACAATAATTTGAAGTAAAAAATATAAGGAAATTTATTGCAAAATTCAAAAACTGAGCGAACTCAATACTAAACGTGGCTGAAAACCGAGTTGAACTTTTTTATTGTTTCCTAAATAGTTATTTTTTTTGTTTGTTTTTTTTGTTCCAGCTTTCAAAAAGTGACATTCCTCAAACAGCATATACACGCATCTCAGGATGTTTTTCCTGATTTCCTAATATATCTTTGATACTTTTAATCTATATACATTTGGAATCTGTTTGTATCAAAGAATAGCGTTATGCACAGCAATTTTTTGGTTGATTTAAAACAAAAGAGACAAATTTACTCAATTAAAATCTATAATTTCAGGCTTTTTCTCAAGTTTTAGAAGAAAAAGGAACACAGGTCAAAAGAGAGAGGCGAAGGTGTGATCGTCTCTTAAGCCAAATGCTTCCTGCTCCCGTTATCAAAGCATTAAAAGAAAGGAGAAAGGTAAGGTTTTTTTTTGTCATTTTGCAGATATTCCAACTTTCATATTTTTTTTTTATTTTTGCAGCACAGTTAGAGTAGGGAGGCCCCATTATATACTGAACTTACATAATTTATGCATGTTTTTATGGTTTTTCTCACTGAGGATGTTTTTTCATGGTTTTTCTCACTTTGATGTTTTTTCATGGTTTTCCTCACTGTTGCTGGATGTTTCTTGGATGTTAACAACAATTACTGTATGTTTCTTGGATATCAACAACAATTGCTGGGTGTTTCTTGGATGTCAACAACAATTGCTAGATGTTTCTTGGATGTCAACAACAATTGCTGGATGTAGACATCTGTTCAACAATAATTGCTAGATGTAGACATGAGTCCAACGAAATTGATTTACATAATCTGACGGGGAATTCTAATGTAATACAAGGGGAATTAAGAAACAATATGGCTTCTTTGGTCTTAAGGTCTGAAAAATAAATGGTCTTTAGTGACAAAGATAAATTAATATTCTATTTTTAAATATGGCTTCTCTGGTCTTTAGGCTTAGTGATAAAATCGGGAATTAATATTCTTTCGAAGTCTTAATAATGCAACTTGATTCTTGAATTCATCTGTTGGATAACACAGATTTGAGATGTTTCTAAGTGCAACAGATACAGAGGGGAATGCATATGGCTTCACTTAGGGGAAGAGATGAAGCATTTAGTTTGCAGTGTATATGCGATATGTAATTTAAAATTCTTTAGGCATAGAAATAAATTCTGGAATTAATATTCTTTCGAAACCTTAATAGTGTAACTAGGAAAACCTTAGAGATGAAGACAGATTAAATATATTTTACGCGGGAAATGGTTTCCTGGGAATTTCAAATGTGACAGCACAGGGATGTCGAAACAAAGGAGTAGAAATTACTTTTAGGGGATTATTTGGGCGAAAACAAATTAATTGGCATTTTAGGGATTTTTTGGGCGAAACAGTTTGAGACATTTTATAAGATGATTTGGGCCATTCTTGACTGTGTTCGGTATAATACATAACTACCATTTGAACAGTATTGTAAGGTCCCCTACCCCAACCCCAACCCCAAAGGGCCCCCGGGCCTACGGCCCCCAAACAGCCTCTTCCCCTCCCTCCTGTCCCCTCTTCCCCTCCCCTCCCCCTATCCTCCCCTCCTCCCCCTCTTCTCCCCCTCCCCCTATTTTTTGATGTTTTTTTTTACTTCGAAATTATTCACCTTTTCTTTTTTTACGTATCTTAAAATGACATGAAATATGCTTATGGCTCTAACAAATGTACTCTATACTTGTTCAGAGACACGACGCGGCTTTCCCACTGGTACTCTATGGCCAGTTATCGACACTACCTAGTTTATTGCTTGTATTAAATCAGTATTTTTTACGCAGTGGATGGATAAACACAACTCATATCTCAAAAAGTGAAGATGGAGCATTTTAAGAAATTATGTTCACATGATAGTGTAATTGTAGCATTGAATGCTGACAAGGAGAAGTATTTAAACTATGAAATAAGTACAAGTGGTAGCACTATCGGAAAGGTATGTGCGCATTGTCATGATAGTAAGGAATTAAATTTCTTTGGAGTACCAAAAAAATTCAACTCTTATGATGGTGGATATGCGAGATTGAGATCCCCGAAGATGATTACACTCAAGGAGAATGCCAACGTAAAAATAATAGTCGATGAAGAGGGGAATCTTCTTGCTAGTGCTTGTGGTAACATGTTACCCAGTGTTAATCCATATCGTCAGCTTTCGGGTATTAGCGTACAAATGAAAGCAAAGAGGAAAAGAAAAGCCTACTCTTCTACTAATATCATAAACCTTATCTTGTCTACATGCCGGAACTGTTACCTATGTAAAAATAATGTGATAATAGACAGTGAAATTGCCAGAGAAATAAAAAGGACATTGGTAGAAAATATCACTAAGGAATGTAAAGATGAATCGATGAAAAACAAAGTACCAGCAAACGTTACTACCATTGATCAAACAGTCGATGAACCAAATAATACCAAAGACGAAAAGCATACTGAGCCTTTAGATGACATACTGTAAAATTGTATATGACTCAAAATGGAATAATGATTATTCTACTGATTACGAAGTAAGAGAAGACGATAGCTATAGTATCAAGAGAGAACATGGTGAACTATTTTATGGAACAGATTCACAATGTCCAAAGTAGTTCATTGATATTAATAATATATAATAATGTATCTACCATATATTTATATTAATATTCTACATGTCATGTTTTTCAAAGAGAGTGAGTATTTGACATTTTTGCAAAAAGGGATAAGGAATTCGCAAATTGGACACTATGAACGATATTAATTAATGTTTTGAATAATAGGAGTGTGAATGATTCTAATTAGGGATTGGATTGTATAACGGTGGAGAAAAAAAAGGATTAAACTGATTAACAGTTAAGGTGACTCCGATGGGTTTGTTAACTCAGGTAATTTGTTATAAATTTGAAACAACGTCAGTCTATGAAAATGGCTAACGACGATAGAATGACATTGTGAGTTGACCTAGCTTTACCTCTCCGATGTGTCAATTTTGGAGGGAAAATCAAAAATTCTCAGAATCGAAAATAAATGAGATCTGTCTCAAGGGCAAGGCTCAGAGGCCCGTGGTTCCCCCATTTTTGAGAGCAGGGGAGGGGGGGGAGGGTCTATTTTGGAGGGAAAACCAAAACTGTTCAGAATCAAAAATAAATAGGATCTGCCTCAAGGGCAAGACTCAGAGGTCCTTCGTTCCCCAATTTCTGAGGGCAGGGGAGGGGGGGGTTAATTTTGGAGGGAAAACCAAAAATGCTCAGAATCGAAAATAAATGGGATCTGCCACAAGGGCAAGGCTCAGAGGCCCCTCCTTCCTCCATTTCTGAGGGCCGGGGAGTGGGGGGTCAATTTTGGTTGGAAGACCAGAAAGACTCAGAATCGAAAATAAACGGGATCTGACTCAAGGGCAAGGCTCAGAGGCCCCTCCTTCCCCCATTTCTGCGGGCCGGGGAGAGGGGGAGGCACTTTTGGATGGAAAACCAAAAATATTCAGACTCGAAAATAAACGGGATCTGCCTCACGGGCAAGGCTCAGCGGCCCTTCGGTCACCCCTTTCTGAGGGCAGGGGACGGGGGCGGGTCAATTTTGGAGGGAAAACCAAAAATGCTCAGAATAGAAAATAAATGGGATCTGCATCAAGGGCAAAGCTCAGAGGCCCCTCCTTCCACCATTTCTGAGGGCAGGGGAGAGGGTGCGTAAATGTTTGAGGGACAACCAAAAATACTCAGAATCGAAAATAAAAGGGATCTGCCTCAAGGGGAAGGCTCAGAGGCCCCTCCTTCCTCCAGTTCTGAGGGCAGGGGTCGGGGGAGTCGATTTTGGAGGGAAAACCAAAAATACTCAGAATCGAAAATAAACGGGATCTGCCTCAAGAGGAAGGCTCAGAGGCCCTTCGTTCACCCATTTCTGAGGGCAGGGGAGGGGGAGGGTCAATTTTGGAGGGAAAACCCAAAATGCTCAGAATCGAAAATAAATGGGTTCTGCCTCAAGGGCAAGGCTCAGAGGCCCCTCCTTGCTCCATTTCTGAGGGCAGGGGAGAGGGGGAGTCAATTTTGGAGGGAAAACAAAAAATACTCAGAATCGAAAATAAATAGGATCTGCCTCAAGGAAAAGGCTCAGAGGCCCTTCGTTCACCCATTTCTGAGGGCAGGGGAGGGGGGAGGGTCAATTTTGGAAGGGAAAACCAAAAATACTCAGAAAGTTCATTTTGAATTTCATTCATTGAAATTCAAGAGTTGGAATATTTCAGTAGTGTTTTGTTGTGCTTTACCTTGTCATAGTTACATTCTCTTAATTTTTCAAAGTTCATTTTGAATTTATTTCGTTGAAATGCAAGAGTTGGAATATTTCAGTAGTGTCTTTTTGTGCTTTACCTTGTCACAGTTACATTCTCTTGATTTTTCGAAGTTCATTTTGAATTTCTGTCGTGAAATGCGAGAGTTGGAATATTTCAGTAGTGTTTTGTTTTGCTCTAACTTGTCACAGTTACATTCTGTCGATTTTCAATTTTCATTTTTTATTTCTTTCATTTAAATGCAAGAGTTGGAATATTTTAGTAGTGTTTTGTTGTGCTTTACCTTGTCACAGTTTGGCAGTTACATTCTCTTGATTTTTCAAAGTTCATTTTGAATTTCTTTCGTGAAATGCAAGAATTGGAATATTTCAGTAGTGTCTTCTCGTGGTTTACCTTGTCACAGCTATATTTTCATGATTTTTCAAAGTTCATTTTGAATTTCTGTCGTGAAATGCAAGAGTTGGAATATTTCAGTAGTGACTTGTTGTGCTTTACCTTGTCACAGTTACATTCTCTTGATTTTTCGAAGTTGATTTTGAATTTTTGTCGTGAAATGCAAGAGTTGAAATATTTCAGTAGTGTTTTCTTGTGCTCTACCTTGTCACAGTTACATTCTGTTGATTTTCATAGTTCATTTTGAATTTCTTTCATTGAAATGCAAGAGTTGGAATATTTCAGTAGTGTTTTGTTGTGCTTTACCTTGTCACAGTTACATTCTCTTAATTTTTCAAATATAATTTTTAATTTATGTCTTGAAATTAAAGAATTGGAATATTTCAGTAGTGTCTTGTCGTGGTTTACCTTGTCACAGCTACATTCTCATGATTTTTCAAAGTTCATTTTGAATTTCTGTCGTGAAATGCAAGAGTTGGAATATTTCAGTAGTGACTTGTTGTGCTTTACCGTGTCACAGTTACATTATCTTGATTTTTCGAAGTTCATCTTGAATTTCTGTCGTAAAATGCAAGAGTTGGAATGTTTCAGTAGTGACTTGTTGTGCTTTACCTTGTCACAGTTACATTCTCTTGATTTTTCTAAGTGCATTTTGAATTTCTGTCGTAAAATGCAAGACTTGGAATATTTCAGTAGTGTTTTGTTGTGCTTTACCTTGTCACAGTTACATTCTCTTAATTTTTCAAAGTTCATTTTGAAGTTCTTTCGTGAAATGTAAGAATTGGAATATTTCAGTAGTGTCTTGTCGTGGTTTACCTTGTCACAGCTACATTCTCATGATTTTTCAAAGTTAATTTTGAATTTCTGTCGTGAAATGCAAGAGTTGGAATATTTCAGTGGTGAATTGTTGTGCTTTACCTTGTCACAGTTACATTTTCTTGATTTTTCGAAGTTCATCTTGAATTTCTGTCGTAAAATGCAAGAGTTGGAATGTTTCAGTAGTGACTTGTTGTACTTTACCTTGTCACAGTTACATTCTCTTGATTTTTCGAAGTTCATTTTGAACTTCTGTCGTAAAATGCAAGACTTGGAATATTTCAGTAGTGTTTTTTTGTGCTTTACCTTGTCACAGTTACATTCTGTGGATTTTCATAGTTCATTTTGAATTTCTTTCATTGAAATGCAAGAGTTGGAATATTTCAGTAGTGTTTTGTTGTGCTTTACCTTGTCACAGTTACATTCTCTTAATTTTTCAAAGTTCATTTTGAATTTTTTTCGCGAAGTGCAAGAATTGGAATATTTCAGTAGTGTCTTGGCGTGGTTTACCTTGTCACAGCTACATTCTTATGATTTTTCAAAGTTCATTTTGGATTTCTTTCGTTGAAATGCAAGAGTTGGAATATTTCAGTAGTGACCTGCTGTGCTTTACCTTGTCACAGTTACATTCTCTTAATTTTTCGAAGTTCATTTTGAATTTCTGTCGTGAAATGCAAGAGTTGGAATATTTCAATAGTGTTTTGTTGTGCTTTACCTTGTCACAGTTACATTCTGTTGATTTTCATAGTTCATTTTGAATTTCTTTCAGTGAAATGCAAGAGTTGGAATATTTCAGTAGTGTTTTGTTGTGCTTTACCTTGTCACAGTTACAGTCTCTTAATTTTTCAAAGTTCATTTTTAATTTATTTAGCGAAATGCAAGAATTGGAATATTTCAGTAGTGTCTTGTCGTGCTTTACCTTGTCACAGTTACATTCTCTTAATTTTTCAAAGTTCATTTTGAATTTCTTTCGCAAAGTGCAAGAATTGGAATATTTCAGTAGTGTCTTGTCGTGGTTTACCTTGTCACAGTTACATTCTCTTAATTTTTCAAAGTTCATTTTGAATTTTTTTCGTGAAATGCAAGAATTGGAATATTTCAGTAGTGTCTTGTCGGGCTTTACCTTGTCACACGTACATTTTCTTAATTTTTCGAAGTTCATTTTGAATTTCTGTCGTGAAACGAAAGAGTTGGAATATGTCAGTAGTGGATTGTTGTGCTTTACCTTGTCAGAATTACATTATGTTTATTTTTAGAATTTCATTTTGAATTTCTTTCGTAAAATGCAAGAGTTGGAATATTTCAGTAGTGTTTTGTTGTGCTTTACCTTGTCACAGTTACATTCTGTTGATTTTCATAGTTCATTTTGAATTTCTTTCATTGAAATGCAAGAGTTGGAATATTTCAGTAGTGTTTTGTTGTGCTTTACCTTGTCACAGTTACATTCTCTTAATTTTTCAAAGTTCATTTTGAATTTCTTTCGCGAAGTGCAAGAATTGAAATATTTCAGTAGTGTCTTGTCGTGGTTTACCTTGTCACAGCTACATTCTCATGATTTTTCAAAGTTCATTTTGGATTTCTTTCGTTGAAATGCAAGAGTTGGAATATTTCAGTAGTGACTTGTTGTGATTTACCTTGTCACAGTTACATTCTCTTAATTTTTCTAAGTTCATTTTTAATTTCTTTCTTTAAATGAACGAGTTGGAATATTTCAGTAGTGAATTGTTGTGCTTTACCTTGTCACAGTTACATTCTCTTGATTTTCATAGTTCATTTTGAATTTCTTTCATTGAAATGCAAGAGTTGGAATATTTCAGTACTGTTTTGTTGTGCTTTACCTTGTCACAGTTACATTCTCTTAATTTTTCAAAGTACATTTTGAATTTCTTTCGTGAAATGCAAGAATTGGAATATTTCAGTAGTGTCTTCAATTTGAATTTCTTTCATTGAAATGCAAGAGTTGGAATATTTCAGTAGTGTTTTGTTGTGCTTTACCTTGTCACAGTTACATTCTCTTAATTTTTCAAAGTTCATTTTGAATTTCTTTCGTGAAATGCCAGAGTTGGAATATTTCAGTAGTGTCTTGTCGTGCTTTACCTTGTCACAGTTACATTCTCTTAATTTTTCAAAGTTCATTTTGAATTTCTTTCGCGAAGTGCAAGAATTGGAATATTTCAGTAGTGTCTTGTCGTGGTTTACCTTGTCAGAGTTACATTCTCTTAATTTTTCAAAGTTCATTTTGAATTTCTTTCGTGAAATGCAAGAATTGGAATATTTCAGTAGTGTTTTGTTGTGCTTTACCTTGTCACAGTTACATTCTGTTGATTTTCATAGTTCATTTTGAATTTCTTTCATTGAAATGCAAGAGTTGGAATATTTCAGTAGTGTTTTGTTGTGCTTTACCTTGTCACAGTTACATTCTCTTAATTTTTCAAAGTTCATTTTGAATTTCTTCCGCGAAGTGCAAGAATTAGAATATTTCAGTAGTGTCTTGGCGTGGTTTACCTTGTCACAGCTACATTCTCATGATTTTTCAAAGTTCATTTTGGATTTCTTTCGTAGAAATGCAAGAGTTGGAATATTTCAGTAGTGACTTGTTGTGCTTTACCTTGTCACAGTTACATTCTCTTAATTTTTCGAAGTTCATTTTGAATTTCTGTCGTGAAATGCAAGAGTTGGAATATTTCAGTAGTGTTTTGTTGTGCTTTACCTTGTCACAGTTACATTCTGTTGATTTTCATAGTTCATTTTGAATTTCTGTCATTGAAATGCAAGAGTTGGAATATTTCAGTAGTGTTTTGTTGTGCTTTACCTTGTCACAGTTACATTCTCTTAATTTTTCAAAGTTCATTTTGAATTTCTTTCGTTAAATGCAAGAATTGGAATATTTCAGTAGTGCCTTGTCGTGCTTTACCTTGTCACAGTTACATTCTCTTAATTTTTCAAAGTTCATTTGAATTTCTTACGCGAAGTGCAAGAATTGGAATATTTCAGTAGTGTCTTGTCGTGGTTTACCTTGTCACAGTTACATTCTCTTAATTTTTCAAAGTTCATTTTGAATTTCTTTCGTGAAATGCAAGAGTTGGAATATTTCAGTAGTGACTTGTTGTGCTTTACCTTGTCACAGTTGAATTCTCTTGATTTTTAGAAGTTCATTTTGAATTTCTGTAGTGAAATGCAAGAGTTGGAATATTTCAGTAGTGTATTGTTGTGCTTTACCTTGTCACAGTTACATTCTATTGATTTTCATAGTTCATTTTGAATTTCTTTCATTGAAATGCAAGAGTTGGAATATTTCAGTAGTGTTTTGTTGTGCTTTACCTTGTCACAGTTACATTCTCTTAATTTTTCAAAGTTCATTTTGAATTTCTTTCGTGAAATGCAAGAATTGGAATATTTCAGTAGTGTCTTCATTTTGAATTTCTTTCATTGAAATGCAAGAATTGGAATATTTCAGTAGTGTCTTGGCGTGGTTTACCTTGTCACAGCTACATTCTCATGATTTTTCAAAGTTCATTTTGGATTTCTTTCGTTGAAATGCAAGAGTTGGAATATTTCAGTAGTGTTTTGTTATGCTTTACCTTGTCATAGTTACATTCTCTTAATTTTTCAAAATTCATTTTGAATTTCTTTCGTTGAAATGCAAGAGTTGGAATATTTCAGTATTGATTTGTTGTGCTTTACCTTGTCACAGTTACATTCTCTTGATTTTTCGAAGTTCATTTTGAATTTCTGTCGTGAAATGCAAGAGTTGGAATATTTCAGTCGTGTTTTGTTGTGCTTTACCTTGTCACAGTTACATTCTGTCGATTTTCATAGTTCATTTTGAATTTCTTTCATTGAAATGCAAGAGTTGGAATATTTGAGTAGTGTTTTGTTGTGCTTTACCTTGTCACAGTTACATTCTATTAATTTTTCAAAGTTCATTTTGAATTTCTTTCGTGAAATACAAGAATTGGAATATTTCAGTAGTGTCTTCTCGTGGTTTACCTTGTCACAGCTACATTCTCATGATTTTTCAAAGTTCATTTTGAATTTCTGTAGTGAAATGCAAGAGTTGGATTATTTCAGTAGTGACTTGTTGTGCTTTACCTTGTCACAGTTACATTCTCTTGATTTTTCGAAGTTCATTTTGAATTTCGTGAAATGCAAGAGTTGAAATATTTCAGTAGTGTTTTGTTGTGCTCTACCTTCTCACAGTTACATTCTGTTGATTTTCATAGTTCATTTTGAATTTCTTTCATTGAAATGCAAGAGTTGGAGTATTTCAGTAGTGTTTTGTTGTGCTTTACCTTGTCACACTTACATTCTCTTAATTTTTCAAAGTTCATTTTGAATTTCTTTCGTGAAATGAAAGAATTGTAATATTTCAGTAGTGTCTTGTCATGGTTTAACTTGTCACAGCTACATTCTCATGATTTTTCAAAGTTCATTTTGAATTTTTGTCGTGAAATGCAAGAGTTGGAATATTTCAGTAGTTACTTGTTGTGCTTTACCTTGTCACAGTTACATTCTCTTGATTTTTCGAAGTTCATTTTGAATTTCTGTCGTCAAATGAAGAGTTGGAATATTTCAGTAGTGACTTGTTGTGCTTTACCTTGTCACAGTTACATTCTCTTGATTTTTCGAAGTTCATTTTGAATTTCTGTCGTAAAATTCAAGACTTGGAATATTTCAGTAGTGTTTTGTTGTGCTTTACCTTGTCACAGTTCCATTCTGTTGATTTTCATAGTTCATTTTGAATTTCTTTCATTGAAATGCAAGAGTTGGAATATTTCAGTAGTGTTTTGTTGTGCTTTACCTTGTCACAGTTACATTCTCTTAATTGTTCAAAGTTCATTTTGAATTTTTTTCGCGAAATGCAGGAATTGGAATATTTCAGTAGTGTCTTGGCGTGGTTTACCTTGTCACAGATACACTCTTATGATTTTTCAAAGTTCATTTTGGATTTCTTTAGTAGAAATGCAAGAGTTGGAATATTTCAGTAGTGACTTGTTATGCTTTACCTTGTCACAGTTACATTCTCTTGATTTTTCTAAGTTCATTTTGAATTTCTGTAGTGAAATGCAAGAGTTGGAATATTTCAATAGTGTTTTGTTGTGCTTTACCTTGTCACAGTTACATTCTCTTAATTTTTCAAAGTTCATTTTGAATTTTTTTCGCGAAATGCAAGAATTAGAATATTTCAGTAGTGTCTTGGCGTGGTTTACCTTGTCACAGCTACATTCTCATGATTTTTCAAAGTTCATTTTGGATTTCTTTCGTTGAAATGCAAGAGTTGGAATATTTCAGTAGTGTTTTGTTATGCTTTACCTTGTCATAGTTACATTCTCTTAATTTTTCAAAATTCATTTTGAATTTCTTTCGTTGAAATGCAAGAGTTGGAATATTTCAGTATTGATTTGTTGTGCTTTACCTTGTCACAGTTACATTCTCTTGATTTTTCGAAGTTCATTTTGAATTTCTATCGCAAAATGCAAGAGTTGGAATATTTCAGTAGTGTTTTGTTGTGTTTTACCCTGACACAGTTACGTTCTGTTGATTTTAATAGTTCATTTTGAATGTCTTTCATTGAAGTTAAAGAGTTTGAATATTTCAGTAGTGTTTTGTTTTGCTTTACCTTGTCACAGTCACATTCTCTTAATTTTTCAAAGTTCATTTTGAATTTCTTTCGCGAAGTGCAAGAATTGGAATATTTCAGTAGTGTCTTGTCTTGGTTTACCTTGTCACAGCTACATTCTCATGATTTTTCAAAGTTCATTTTGGATTTCTTTCGTTGAAATGCAAGAGTTGGAATATTTCAGTAGTTACTTGTTGTGCTTTACCTTGTCACAGTTACATTCTCTTGATTTTTCGAAGTTCATTTTGAATTTATGTCTTGAAATTCAAGAGTTGGAATATTTCAGTAGTGACTTTTTGTGCTTTACCTTGTCACAGTTACATTCTATTGATTTTCATAGTTCATTTTGAATTTCTTTCATTGAAATGCAAGAGTTGGAATATTTCAGTAGTGTTTTGTTGTGCTTTACCTTGTCACAGTTACATTCTCTTAATTTTTCAAAGTTCATTTTGAATTTCTTTCGTGAAATGCAAGAATTGGAATATTTCAGTAGTGTCTTCATTTTGAATTTCTTTCATTGAAATGCAAGAGTTGGAATATTTCAGTAGTGTTTTGTTGTTCTTTACCTTGTCACAGTTAAAGTCTCTCTTAATTTTTCAAAGTTCATCTTGAATTTCTTTCGTGAAATGCCAGAATTGGAATATTTCAGTAGTTCTTTGTTGTGCTTTATCTTGTCACAGTTACATTCTCTTGATTTTTCGAAGTTCATTTTGAATTTCTTTCATGAAGTGCAAGAATTGGAATATTTCAGTAGTGTCTTGTCGTGGTTTACCTTGTCACAGCTACATTCTCTTAATTTTTCAAAGTTCATTTTGAATTTCTTTCGTGAAATGCAAGAGTTGGAATATTTCAGTAGTGTTTTGTTGTGCTTTACCTTATCACAGTTACATTCTGTTGATTTTCATAGTTCATTTTGAATTTCTTTCATTGAAATGCAAGAGTTGGAATATTTCAGTAGTGTTTTGTTGTGCTTTACCTTGTCACAGTTACATTCTCTTAATTTTTCAAAGTTCATTTTGAATTTCTTATTTCTATCGTAAAATGCAAGAGTTGGAATATTTCAGTAGTGTTTTGTTGTGCTTTACCTTGTCACAGTTACATTCTGTTGATTTTCATAGTTCATTTTGAATTTCTTTCATTGAAATGCAAGAGTTGGAATATTTCAGTAGTGTTTTGTAGTGCTTTACCTTGTCACTGTTACATTCTCTTAATTTTTCAAAGTTCATTTTGAATTTCTGTCGTGAAATTCAAGAATTGGAATATTTCAGTAGTGTCTTCATTTTGAATTTCTTTCATTGAAATGCAAGAGTTGGAATATTTCAGTAGTGTTTTGTTGTGCTTTACCTTGTCACAGTTACATTCTCTTAATTTTTCAAAGTTCATTTTGAATTTCTTTCGTGAAATGCAAGAATTGGAATATTTCAGTAGTGTCTTGTCATGCTTTACCTTGTCACAGTTACATTCTCTTAATTTTTCAAAGTTCATTTTGAATTTCTTTCGCGAAGTGCAAGAATTGGAATATTTCAGTAGTGTCTTGTCGTGGTATATCTTGTCACAGTTACATTCTCTTATTTTCAAAGTTCTTTTTGAATTTCTTGCGTTGAAATGCAAGAGTTGGAATATTTCAGTAGTGTTTTGTTGTGCTTTACCTTGTCACAGCTACATTCTCTTGATTTTTTGAAGTTCTTTTGAATTTCTTTCATGAAATGCAAGAGTTGGAATATTTAAGTAGTGTCTTGTTGTGCTTTACCTTGTCACAGTTACATTCTGTTGATTTTCATAGTTCATTTTGAATTTCTTTCATTGAAATGCAAGAGTTGGAATTTTTCAGTAGTGTTTTGTTGTGCTTTACCTTGTCACAGTTACATTCTATTAATTTTTGAAAGTTCATTTTGAATTTCTTTCGTGAAATGCAAGAATTGGAATATTTCAGTAGTGTCTTGTCGTGGTTTACCTTGTCACAGCTACATTCTCATGATTTTTCAAAGTTCATTTTGAATTTCTGTCGTGAAATGCAAGAGTTGGATTATTTCAGTAGTGAGTTGTTGGGCTTTACCTTGTCACATTTACATTGTCTTGATTTTTCTAAGTTCATTTTGAATTTTTGCCGTGAAATGCAAGAGTTGAAATATTTTAGTAGTGTGTTCTTGTGCTTTACCTTCTCACTGTTACATTCTGTTGATTTTCATAGCTCATTTTGAATTTATTTCATTGAAATGCAAGAGTTGGAATATTTCAGTAGTGTTTTGTTGTGATTTACCTTGTCACATTTACATTCTCTTAATTTTTAAAAGTTCATTTTTAATTTCTTTCGTGAAATGGAAGAATTGAAATATTTCAGTAGTGTCTTGTCGTGGTTTACCTTGTCACAGCTACATTCTCATGATTTTTCCAAGTTCATTTTGAATTTTTGTCGTGAAATGCAAGAATTGGAATATTTCAGTAGTGACTTGTTGTGCTTTACCTTGTCACAGTTACATTCTCTTGATTTTTCAAAGTTCATTTTGAATTTCTGTCGTAAAATGCAAGAGTTGGAATATTTCAGTAGTGACTTGTTGTGCTTTACCTTGTCACAGTTACATTCTCTTGATTTTTCGAAATTCATTTTGAATTTCTGTCGTAAAATTCAAGACTTGGAATATTTCAGTAGTGTTTTGTTGTGCTTTACCTTGTCACAGTTCCATTCTGTTGATTTTCATAGTTCATTTTGAATTTCTTTCATTTAAATGAAAGAGTTGGAATATTTCAGTAGTGTTTTGTTGCGCTTTACCTTGTCACAGTTACATTCTCTTAATTTTTCAAAGTTCATTTTGAATTTCTTTCATGAAATGCAGGAATTGGAATATTTCAGTAGTGTCTTGGCGTGGTTTACCTTGTCACAGATACACTCTCATGATTTTTCAAAGTTCATTTTGGATTTCTTTCGTAGAAATGCAAGAGTTGGACTATTTCAGTACGGACTTGTTGTGCTTTACCTTGTCACAGTTACATTCTGTTGATTTTTCGAAGTTCATTTTGAATTTCTCTCGTGACATGCAAGAGTTGGAATATTTCAGTAGTGTATTGTTGTGCTTTACCTTGTCACAGTTACATTCTCTTGATTTTTCGAAGTTCATTTTGAATTTCTGTCGTAAAATGCAAGAGTTGGAATATTTCAGTAGTGACTTGTTGTGCTTTATCTTGTCACAGTTACATTCTCTTGATTTTTCGAAGTTCATTTTGAATTTCTGTCGTAAAATGCAAGAGTTGAAATATTTCAGTAGTGTTTTGTTGTGCTCTACCTTGTCACAGTTACATTCTGTTGATTTTCATAGTTCATTTTGAATTTCTTTCATTGAAATGCAAGAGTTGGAATATTTCAGTAGTGTCTTGTCGTGCTTTACCTTGTCACAGTTACATTCTCTTAATTTTTCAAAGTTCATTTTGAATTTCTTTCGCAAAGTGCAAGAATTGGAATATTTCAGTAGTGTCTTGTCGTGGTTTAACTTGTCACAGTTACATTTTCTAAATTTTTCAAATTTCATTTTGAATTTCTTTCGTGAAATGCAAGAATTGGAATATTTCAGTAGTGTCTTGTCGTGCTTTACCTTGTCACAGTTACATTTTCTTGATTTTTCGAATTTCATTTTGAATTTATGTCGTGAAATTCAAGAGTTGGAATATTTCAGTAGTGACTTGTTGTGCTTTACCTTGTCACAATTACATTCTCTTGATTTTTCGAAGTTCATTTTGAATTTCTATCGCAAAATGCAAGAGTTGGAATATTTCAGTAGTGTTTTGTTGTGCTTTACCTTGTCACAGTTACATTCTGTTGATTTTCATAGTTCATTTTGAATTTCTTTCATTGAAATGCAAGAGTTGGAATATTTCAGTAGTGTTTTGTTGTGCTTTACTTTGTCACAGTTACATTCTCTTAATTTTTTCAAAGTTCATTTTGAATTTCTTTCGCGAAGTGCAAGAATTGGAATATTTCAGTAGTGTCTTGTCGTGGTTTACCTTGTCACAGCTACATTCTCATGATTTTTCGAAGTTCATTTTGGATTTCTTTCGTTGAAATGCAAAAGTTGGAATATTTCAGTAGTGACTTGTTGTGCTTTACCTTGTCACAGTTACCTTCTCTTGATTTTTCGAAGTTCATTTTGAATTTCTTTCGTGAAATGCAAGAGTTGGAATATTTCAGTAGTGTCTTGTTGTGCTTTACCTTGTCACAGTTACATTCTATTGATTTTCATAGTTCATTTTGAATTTCTTTCATTGAAATGCAAGAGTTGGAATATTTCAGTAGTGTGTTGTTGTGCTTTACCTTGTCACAGTTACATTCTCTTAATTTTTCAAGGTTCATTTTGAATTTCTTTCGTGAAATGCAAGAATTGGAATATTTCAGTAGTGTCTTCATTTTGAATTTCTTTCATTGAAATGCAAGAGTTGGAATATTTCAGTAGTGTTTTGTTGTGCTTTACCTTGTCACAGTTACATTCTCTTAATTTTTCAAAGTTCATTTTGAATTTCTTTCGTGAAATGCAAGAATTGGAATATTTCAGTAGTGCGTTGTTGTGCTTTACCTTGTCACAGTTACATTCTCTTAATTTTTCAAAGTTCATTTTGAATTTCTTTCGCGAAGTGCAAGAATTGGAATATTTCAGTAGTGTTTTGTCGTGGATTACCTTGTCACAGTTACATTCTCTTAATTTTTAAAAGTTCATTTTGAATTTCTTTCGTTGAAATGCAAGAGTTGGAATATTTCAGTAGTGTCTTGTTGTGCTTTACCTTGTCACAGTTACATTCTGTTGATTTTCATAGTTCATTTTGAATTTCTTTCATTGAAATGCAAGAGTTGGAATATTTCAGTAGTGTTTTGTTGTGCTTTACCTTGTCACAGTTACATTCTGTTGATTTTCATAGTTCATTTTGAATTTCTTTCATTGAAATGCAAGAGTTGGAATATTTCAGTAGTGTTTTGTAGTGCTTTACCTTGTCAGTGTTACATTCTCTTAATTTTTCAAAGTTCATTTTGAATTTCTGTCGTGAAATTCAAGAATTGGAATATTTCAGTAGTGTCTTCATTTTCAATTTCTTTCATTGAAATGCAAGAGTTGGAATATTTCAGTAGTGTCTTGTCGTGCTTTACCTTGTCACAGTTACATTCTCTTAATTTTTCAAAGTTCATTTTGAATTTCTTTCGCAAAGTGCAAGAATTGGAATATTTCAGTAGTGTCTTGTCGTGGTATATCTTGTCACAATTACATTCTATTATTTTCAAAGTTCATTTTGAATTTCTTGCGTTGAAATGCATGGATTGGAATATTTCAGTAGTGTTTTGTTGTGCTTTACCTTGTCACAGTTACATTCTCTTGATTTTTCGAAGTTCATTTTGAATTTGTGTCATGAAATGCAAGAGTTGGAATATTTTAGTAGTGACTTGTTGTGCTTTACCTTGTCACAGTTACATTCTATTGATTTTCATAGTTCATTTTGAATTTCTTTCATTGAAATGCAAGAGTTGGAATATTTCAGTAGTGTTTTGTTGTGCTTTACCTTGTCACAGTTACATTCTCTTAATTTTTCAAAGTTCATTTTGGATTTCTTTCGTGAAATGCAAGAATTGGAATATTTCAGTAGTGTCTTGTCGTGGTTTACCTTGTCACAGCTACATTCTCATGATTTTTCAAAGTTCATTTTTAATTTCTTTCATGAAATGCAAGAATTGGAGTAATTCAGTACTGTCTTGTTGTGCTTTACCTTGTCACAGTTACATTCTCTTTATTTTTCGAAGTTCATTTTTAATTTCTGTCGTGAAATGCAAGAGCTGGAATATTTCAGTAGTGATTTGTTGTGCTTTACCTTGTCACAGTTACATTCTCTTGATTTTTCGAAGTTTATTTTGAATTTCTGTCGTAAAATGCAAGAGTTGGAATATTTCAGTAGTGTTTTGTTGTGATTTACCTTGTCACAGTTACATTCTGTTGATTTTCATAGTTCATTTTGAATTTCTTTCATTGAAATGCAAGAGTTGGAATATTTCAGTAGTTTTTTGTTGTGCTTTACCTTGTCAGAGTTACATTCTCTTAATTTTTCAAAGTTCATTTTGAATTTCTTTCATGAAGTGCAAGAATTGGAATATTTCAGTAGTGTCTTGTCTTGGTTTACCTTGTCACAGCTACATTCTCATGATTTTTCAAAGTTCATTTTGGATTTATTTCATTGAAATGCAAGAGTTGGAATATTTCAGTAGTGACTTGTTGTGCTTTACCTTGCCCCAGTTACATTCTCTTGATTTTTTGAAGTTCATTTTGAATTTCTGTCGTGAAATGCAAGAGTTGGAATATTTCAGTAGTGTTTTGTGGTGCTTTACCTTGTCACAGTTACATTCTATTGATTTTCATAGTTCATTTTGAATTTCTTTCATTGAAATGCAAGAGTTGGAATATTTCAGTAGTGTTTTGTTGAGCTTTACCTTGTCACAGTTACATTCTCTTAATTTTTCAAAGTTCATTTTCAATTTCTTTCGTAAAATGCAAGAATCGGAATATTTCAGTAGTGTCTTTTCGTGGTTTACCTTGTCACAGCTACATTCTCATGATTTTTCAATGTTCATTTTGGATTTCTTTCATTGAAATGCAAGAGTTGGAATATTTCAGTAGTGACCTGTTGTGCTTTACCTTGTCAGAGTTACATTCTCTTTATTTTTTGAAGTTTATTTTGAATTTCTGTCGTGAAATGCAAGAGTTGGAATATTTCAGTAGTGTTTTGTTGTGCTTTACCCTGTCACAGTTACATTCTCTTGATTTTCATAGTTCATTTTGGATTTCTTTCATTGAAATGCAAGATTTGGAATATTTCCGTAGTGACTTGTTGTGCTTTACCTTGTCAGAGTTACATTCTCATGATTTTTCGAAGTTCATTTTGAATTTCTGTCGTGAAATGCAAGAGTTTGAATATTTCAGTAGTGTTTTGTTGTGCTTTACCTTGTCACAGATACATTCTGTTGATTTTCATAGTTCATTTTGAATTTCTTTCATTGAAATACAAGAGTTGGAATATTTCAGTAGTGTTTTGTTGTGCTTTACCTTATCACAGTTACATTCTCTTAATTTTTCCAAAAAAAAATTTAGACGGTGTTACGTGCGCGCACGTAACACCGTCTAATTTTTTTTTAACCGTCTAAACTCTTGCATTTCAATGAAAGAAATCCAAAATGAACAATGAAAAATCATGAGAATGTAGCTGTGACAAGGTAAACCATGACAAGACACTACTGAAATATTCCAATTCTTGCATTTCACGAAATAAATTCAAAATGAACTTTGAAAAATTAAGAGAATGTAACTATGACAAGGTAAAGCACAAAAAAACACAACTGAAATATTCCAACACTTGCATTTCAATTAAAGAAATTCAAAATGAACTATGAAAATCAATAGAATGTAACTGTGACAATGTAAAGCACAACAAAACACTACTGAAATATTCCAACTCTTGCATTTCGAAACAGAAATTCGAAATGAACTTCGAAAAATCAAGAGAATGTAACTGTGACAAGGTAAAGCACAACAAGTCACTACTAAAATATTCCAACTCTTGCATTTCAACGAAAGAAATCCAAAATGAACTTTGAAAAATCATGAGAATGTAGCTGTGACAAGGTAAACCATGACAAGACACTTCTGAAATATTCCAATTCTTACACTTCGCAAAAGAAATTCAAAACGAACTTTGAAAAATTAAGAGAACGTAACACTGACAAGGTAAAGCACAACAAAACACTACTGAAATATTCCAACTCTTGCATTTCAATGAAAGAAATTCAAAATAAACTATGAAAATCAACAGAATGTAACTGTGACAAGGCAAATCACAACAAAACACTACTGAAATATTCCAACTCTTGCATTTTACGACAGAAATTCTAAATGAACTTTGAAAAATCAAGAGAAGGTAACTGTGACAAGATAAAGCACAACAAGTCACTACTGAAATATTCCAACTCTTGCATTTTACGACAGAAATTAAAAATGAACTTCTAAAAATAAAGAGAATGTAACTTTGACAAGGTAAAGCACAACAAGTCACTACTGAAATATTCCAACTCTTGCATTTCACGACAGAAATTCAAAATGAACTTTGAAAAATCATGAGAATGTAGCTGTGACAAGGTAAACCACGACAAGACACTACTGAAATATTCCAATTCTTGCATTTCACGAAAGAAATTCAAAATGAACTTTGAAAAATTAAGAGAATGTAACTGTGACAAGGTAAAGCACAACAAAACACTACTGAAATATTCCAACTCTTGCATTTCAATGAAAGAAATTCAAAATGAACTATGAAAATCAAGAGAATGTAACTGTGACAAGGTAAACCACAACAAGACACTACTGAAATAGTCCAAATCTATAATTTCAATTAATAAAACAAAAATTAACTTGGAAAAATCAAGAGAATGTAACTGTGACAAGTTAAACCACAACAAGTCACTACTGAAATATTCCAAGTCGTGCATTTCAACAAAATAAATCCAAAATGAACTTTGAAAAATCAAGGGACTTTAGCTTTGACAAGGTAAACAGCGCCAATATACTACTGAAATATTCCAATTCTTTCACTTCGCAAAAAAAATTCAAAATGAACTTTGAAAAATTAAGAGAATGTAACTGTGACAAGGTAAAGCACAACAAAACACTACTGAAATATTCCAACTCATGCATTTCAATGAAAGAAATTAAAAATGAACTATGAAAATCAACAGAATGTAACTGTGACAAGGTAAAGCACAACAAAACACTACTGAAATATTCCAACTCTTGCATTTTACGATAGAAATAAGAAATTCAAAATGAACTTTGAAAAATTAAGAGAATGTAACTGTGACAAGGTAAAGCACAACACAACACTACTGAAATATTCCAACTCTTGCATTTCAATGAAAGAAATTCAAAATGAACTATAAAAATCAACAGAATGTAACTGTGACAAGGTAAAGCACAACAAAACACTACTGAAATATTCCAACTCTTGCATTTCACGACAGAAATTCAAAATGAACTTTGAAAAATTAAGAGAATGTAACTGTGACAAGGTATACCACGACAAGCCACTACTGAAATATTCCAATTCTTGCACTTCGCGAAAGAAATTCAAAATGAACTTTGAAAAATTAAGAGAATGTAACTGTGACAAGGTAAAGCACGACAAGACACTACTGAAATATTCCAATTCTTGCATTTCAATAAAGAAATTCAAAATGAACTTTGAAAAATTAAGAGAATGTAACTGTGACAAGGTAAAGCACAACAAAACACTACTGAAATATTCCAACTCTTGCATTTCAATGAAAGAAATTCAAAATGAAGACACTACTGAAATATTCCAACTCTTGCATTTCACGACAGAAATTCAAAATGAACTTTGAAAAATTAAGAGAATGTAACTGTGACAAGGTAAAGCACAACAAAACACTACTGAAGTATTCAAACTCTTGCATTTCAATGAAAAAAATTCAAAATGAACTATGAAAATCAATAGAATGTAACTGTGACAAGGTAAAGCACAACAAGACACTACTTAAATATTCCAACTCTATCATTTAACGACAGAAATTCAAAATGAACTTCGAAAAATCAAGAGAATGTAACTGTGACAAGGTAAAGCACAACAAGTCACTACTGAAATATTCCAACTCTTGCATTTCAATGAAAGAAATCCAAAATGAACTTTACAAAATCATGAGAATGTAGCTGTGACAAGGTAAACCACGACAAGACACTACTGAAATATTCCAATTCTTGCACTTTGCGAAAGAAATTCAAAATGAACTTTGAAAAATTAAGAGAATGTAACTGTGACAAGGTAAAGCACAACAAAACACTACTGAAATATTCCAACTCTTGCATTTCAACGAAAGAAATTCAAAATGAACTATGAAAATCAACAGAATGTAACTGTGACAAGGTAAAGCACAACAAAACACTACTGAAATATTCCAACTCTTGCATTTTACGATAGAAATAAGAAATTCAAAATGAACTTTGAAAAATTAAGAGAATGTAACTGTGACAAGGTAAAGCACAACAAAACCCTACTGAAATATTCCAACTCTTGCATTTCAATGAAAGAAATTCAAAATGAACTATAAAAATCAACAGAATGTAACTGTGACAAGGTAAAGCACAACAAAACACTACTGAAATATTCCAACTCTTGCATTTCACGAAAGAAATTCAAAATGAACTTTGAAAAATTAAGAGAATGTAACTGTGACAAGGTAAACCACGACAAGACACTACTGAAATATTCCAATTCTTGCACTTCGCGTAAGAAATTCAAATGAACTTTGAAAAATTAAGAGAATGTAACTGTGACAAGGTAAAGCACGACAAGCCACTACTGAAATATTCCAATTCTTGCATTTCACGAAAGAAATTCAAAATGAACTTTGAAAAATTAAGAGAATGTAACTGTGACAAGGTAAAGCACAACAACACACTACTGAAATATTCCAACTCTTGCATTTCAATGAAAGAAATTCAAAATGAAGACACTACTGAAATATTCCAACTCTTGCATTTCACGACAGAAATTCAAAATGAACTTAGAAAAATTAATAGAATGTAACTGTGACAAGGTAAAGCACAACAAAAGACTACTGAAATATTACAACTCTTGCATTTCAATGAAAGAAATTCAAAATGAACTATGAAAATCAATAGAATGTAACTGTGACAAGGTAAACCACAACAAGACACTACTGAAATATTCCAACTCTTGCATTTCAAGATAGAAATTCAAAATGAACTTCGAAAAATAAAGAGAATGTAACTGTGACAAGGTAAAGCACAACAAGTCACTACTGAAATATTCCAGCTCTTTCATTTCAACGAAAGAAATCCAAAATGAACTTTAAAAAATCATGAGAATTTAGCTGTGACAAGGTAAACCACGACAAGACACTACTGAAATATTCCAATTCTTGCACTTCGCGAAAGAAATTCAAAATGAACTTTGAAAAATTAAGAGAATGTAACTGTGACAAGGTAAAGCACAACAAAACACTACTAAAATATTCCAACTCTTGCTTTTCAATGAAAGAAATTCAAAATGAACTATGAAAATCAACAGAATGTAACTGTGACAAGGTAAAGCACAACAAAACACTACTGAAATATTCCAAGTCTTACATTTTACGACAGAAATTCAAAATGAACTTCAAAAAATCAAGAGAATGTAACTGTGACAAGGTAAAGCACAACAAGTCACTACTGAAATATTCCAACTCTTGCATTTTACGACAGAAATTCAAAATGAACTTCGAAAAATCAAGAGAATGTAACTGTGACAAGGTAAAGCACAGCAAGTCACTACTGAAATATTCCAACTCTTGCATTTCACGACAGAAATTCAAAATGAACTTTGAAAAATCATGAGAATGTAGCTGTGACACGGTAAACCACGACAAGACACTACTGAAATATTCCAATTCTTACATTTCACGAAAGAAATTCAAAATGAACTTTGAAAAATTAAGAGAATGTAACTGTGACAAGGTAAACCACAACAAAACACTACTGAAATATTCCAACTCTTGCATTTCAATGAAAGAAATTCAAAATGAGCTATGAAAATCAACAGAATGTAACTGTGAGAAGGTAGAGCACAACAAAACACTACTAAAATATTTCAAATCTTGCATTTCACGACAGAAATTCAAAATGAACTTCGAAAAATCAAGACAATGTAAATGTGACAAGGTAAAGCCCAACAAGTCACTACTGAAATATTCTAACTCTTGCATTTCACGACAGAAATTCAAAATGAACTTTGAAAAATCATGAGAATGTAGCTGTGACAAGGTAAACCACGAGAAGACACTACTGAAATATTCCAATTCTTGCATTTCACGAAAGAAATTCAAAATAAACTTTGAAAAATTAAGAGAATGTAACTGTGACAAGGTAAAGCACAACAAAACACTACTGAAATATTCCAACTCTTGCATTTCAATGAAAGAAATTCAAAATGAACAATGAAAATCAACAGAATGTAACTGTGACAAGGTAAAGCACAACAAAACACTACTGAAATATTCCAACTCTCGCATTTCACGACAGAAATTCAAAATGAACTTCGAAAAATCAAGAGAATGTAATTGTGACAAGGTAAGTCACAACAATACACTACTGAAATATTCCAACTCTTGCATTTCAACGAAAGAAATACAAAATGAACTTTGAAAAATTAAGAGAATGTAACTATGACAAGGTAAAGCACAACAAAACACTACTGAAATATTCCAACTTTTGCATTTCAATGAATGAAATTCAAAATGAACTTTCTGAGTATTTTTGATTTTCCCTTCCAAAATTGACCCTCCCCCCTCCCCTGCCCTCAGAAATGGGTGAACGAAGGGCCTCTGAGCCTTCCCCTTGAGGCAGATCCCGTTTATTTTCGATTCTGAGTATTTTTGGTTTTCCCTCAAAAATTGACTCCCCCTCCCCCCTGCCCTCAGAAATGGAGGCATGAGGGGCTTCTGAGCCTTCCCCTTGAGGCAGGTCTCGTTTATTTTCGATTCTGAGTATTTTTGGTTTTCCCTCCAAAATTGACTCCCCCACTCCCCTGCCCTCATAAATGGAGGAAGGAGGGGCCTCTGAGCCTTGCCCTTGAGGTAGATCCCATTTATTTTCGATTCTGAGCATTTTTGGTTTTTCCTCCAAAATTGACCCTCCCCCCTCCCCTGCCCTCAGAAATGGGTGAACGAAGGGCCTCTGAGCCTTCCTCTTGAGGCAGATCCCGTTTATTTTCGATTCTGAGTATTTTTGGTTTTCTCTCCAAAATTGACTCCCCCTCTCCCCGGCCCTCAGAAGTGGAGGAATGGAGGGCCTCTGGGCCTTCCCCTTGAGGCAGACCCCATTTATTTTTGATTTTGAGAATTTTTTGTTTTCCATCCAAAATTGTCTCCCCCTCTCACCTGCCCTCAGAAACGGTGGAAGGAGGGGCCTCTAAGCCTTGGCCTTGATTCAGATCCTATTTATTTTCAATTCTGCAAATTTGTGGTTTTCCCTCCAAAATTGACCCTCCCCCCGCCCCTGCCCTCAGAAATGGGTGAACGATGGGCCTCTGAGCCTTCCCCTTGAGGCAGATCCCGTTTATTTTCGATTCTGAGTATTTTTGGTTTTCCCTCCAAAATTGACTCCCTCTCCCCCTGCCCGCAGAAATGGAGGAAGGAGGGGCATCTGAGCCTTCCCCTTGAGTCAGATCCCGTTTATTATCGATTCTGAGTATTTTTGGTTTCCCCTCCAAAATGGACACCCCCTCTCCCCTGCCCTCATACCTTGTGTAACTAGGGGACTGTGAGCCTTGGCCGTGAGTCATATCCTCATATTTTTCGATTATTTTCATTTTTTGTGTCTCCTAAAAAATTGACCCCCCCCCCCTCACCGGCCCTCAGAAATGGTGGAGGGTCGGACCTCTGAGCCGTGCCCTTGAGGCAGATCCCATTTATGTTCGATTCTGAGCATTTTTTGTTTTCCCCCCAAAGTTGACCCTCCCCCCCCTCCCCTGCCCTCAGAAATGGGGGAACGAAGTGCCTCTGAGCCTTCCACTTGAGGCAGATCCCATTTATTTTCGATTCTGAGTATTTTTGATTTTCCCTCCGAAATTGACACATCGGAGAGGTAAAGCTAGGTCAACTCACAATGTCATTCTATCGTCGTTAGCCATTTTCATAGACTGATGTTGTTTCAAATTTATAACCAATTACCTGAGTTAACAACCCCTTCGGGGTTACCTTAACTGTTAATCAGTTTAATCCTTTTTTTCTCCACCTTCATACAATCCAATCACTAATTAGAATCATTCACACTCCTATTATTCAAAACATTAATTAATATCGTTCAGAGTCCAATTTGCGAATTCCTTATCCCTTTTTGCAAAAATGTCAAATACTCACTCTCTTTGAAAAACTAAACCAGACTATACCCATCAAACCAGACTATACCCACCAAACCAGATTATACCCACCAAACCAGATTATACCCACCAAACCAGATCCATAGGTAGATGCACTGGAAAGGTGCCATGGAATAGATTATACCCACCAAACCAGATCCATAGGTACATGCACTGGAAAGGTGCCATGGAATGTAAAGTGGGACAAATAAAACAGGATGGAACATAGTCTAGGCAAAGTATAACATTGATTACTACTTCTGTTGATGTAGACCCCTCTTGATCCCCCCCCCCCCATAAAAATGCTGAAGCTACGCCTCTGTTAAAGAGTGAACTAGTGGAATTGTGAGGAGTTTGTTAATGACAAGAGACAATATCCTCATGACCCTTCAAGTTCCTCGGGGCAACAAATGAGTTAATAAGGCAAATAAAGTAAGCAAGTGTGAGATTTGAGGTTTTCCGTCTCGATTGGACCTGGATTAAAATAGTTTTGAAACATAATCTTCAAAGGGCAAATAGAAAATCAGATCAACTAATAATAGCCTCAGATGAAGATACAAATAGACGACCTAAAATATCCATGGATTTTGTGGGAGATGGCCATGGCAGAGGTAGCACAGAGAAGAGGAAATTTAAATAGTTTAAGGAAGAATTAAAACAAATTTACAATATCATAGAGTTGGATGGCTACACACTGTGACAAGTTTGCGTTAATAGTAGTGATTTTTAGCGTGAATCGAACGAACAGAGATTGATATGCCCCTCATTTGTTTTAAAAAAATCGATGCTGAGTCAGTAGACCTGGAGATAAATCCCTTATTGCGTACTAAATAATTGGGACTTTTCGTATATATAGTAATAATAAAACACCGTGAGTTGGCCCTTTCATCTGTCTGTTTATTATGATCTTTTTATTCTGTTTTTTTTAGGTGCCGGCGGAGACCTTTGACTCGGTGACAGTTTATTTTTCTGACATCGTTGGTTTCACGAATATATCATCCAAGAGTACTCCTTTAGAGGTAAAACAAGTGGTCTTTTACCTAATTATATATGGGTCTTATATATATATATATTATATATACTATCTTTATATATGAGCAATAATTGAATATGTATATATTTATTCTGTTTCTCGAAAAGGGCTCCATATTTTTTCGGGAAAATTGGTATCTTGGGATATTCTCACATAAAAAAGGATCTAGATAGGTCACAAATCCGAAAAAATTGTTAAGAACCTTAATTTTTTTCAAATGACCTCATGTACTATGTTAGTACATCATATAAGCATTTTATATGACATCATATATGGCATCATATAAGTATTTACTTATATGATTTCACGCATAACATAAATAAAATTGTTGAGTTTCCAACGCAACAGTTATTTATATAATATAATGTCTGTTGAAAGGCCCAAAAAACAAAAATTTGCAGTTGCAGTTACTATAAATGATGATTTTTTGTAACCTACACCTGAATTATGAAACCTGATAAGATATGATATATATATATATATATATATATATATATATATATATATATATATATATATATATATATATATATATATATATATATATATATATATATATATATATATATATATATATATATATATATATATATATATATATATTGTGTGTGTGTGTGTGTGTGTATGTGTGTCTGTGTGTATATGAATACGGAACTAGAATAAAGGCATCCAAAAAAAAAAATCGAAATGACATTAGAAAACGGAAAAATGCTACTGAAGAGTACCTCACAAGGAGAATTCTCTGTGTAAAACTCAATGTACAAGCGGTTTTCTCATTTCAAAAATGGCCAAACATTGATTAATGAGTGAACTCTTTCTGGACGTCCATCAACATGTGCTTACAAACTCTTTCTTGATGTCGACGGAAATGGAGGACAAATTATTCTTGAATGCTGTGTTGAACTTTGTGAGCCGTAGTATGGAAAGAGGAGAAAAACTGGAGGGAATGGTTGATACAGGCGTCGGCTTTTTCACACCAGAAGAAATTCTGAAAGCCAAAGAATCGCTCCATCAACTAATGTAGTTTACAACACGCTGTAAAATTCACGCAAAAGATGAAGAGAATTTTACGGACATTTGCAGATGGATTCACCAAGCTCACGTCAAGAAGACCAAATTGTCGATCTTTGTTATTGATTAACTAAAAAAAACAAGTTTGTTTTAACTGAAAGTAAGGAGCGACATTAAAACTTAAAACGAACAGAAATCATTCCGCATATGAAAGGGGCTGTCCCCCTCCTCAACGCCTCGCTCTTTACGCTAAAGTTTTTTATTGTTTTAAAAAATAAAGCTGTGAGAGCGAGTCAAACTTTAGCGTAAACAGCGAGGCGTTGAGGAGGGGAGAGCCCCATTCATATACGGAATAATTTCTATTCGTTTTAAGTTTTAATGTCGCTCCTTACTTTCAGTTGAAAAACTTGTTTTTTTTTAGTTAATTTCTGAACGTTTTTGAATTAATGCAGCTTTGATTTTGGCTCACCGTACATGAATAGTTAAAACGAAATTCGCCCATTAATTTTCTTTTTTTCGAATTTTGTTCGAATCACAAACCCCTGAATCACAAAGGCGGTTTAATTAGAATAGATAGCTCTTTGAAAGTACTAAAAAAAACTTTAGCGTAAAGAGCGAGGTATTGACTAGGGGGTGAACCCCCTCATATAAATAATATTTTCTGTTCGTTTTAAGTTTTAATGTTACTTCTTGCTCTCAGCTGAAAAAAACTTGTTTTTTATTTGACTTCTTATCGTTTTTAAATAATGCTTGAGAATCAGGCGCCCCTTCATAGAAATGTCCCTTCCCCCAAGAAAATATCCTCAAATAGCGACGAAGACCACACTGCCTTTCCATCATAAACAATAAGTAGAACAACAGGGAAATTTTTAAACAAGACAGTGGAACGCAACTTTAAATAAATATTTCAACCCTATATCCAAGGGCCGTCCTCAGCAAAACAAACGCAGAGAATAAAAAACAATATAAAAGAAACTTACATTAAAATTCAATCATTAAGACTGAAAGGTTTTTTTAAAAAAAAAAATTTTTTAAAAAAGCCCTAATATCATTACTTCAAGGAAGTTCAATCAGGACTGGTACTCCAAACGAAAGTAGTGTGTATGTGCACAGTCCGAAACCTACATAGAAACTTACACCTGTGTATGTGCACAGTCCGAAACCTACATAGAAACTTACACCTGTGTATGTGCACAGTCCGAAACTTCTATAGAAACTTACACCTGAGGGTGTGCGCAGTCCGAAACTTACATAGAAACTTACACCTGAGGGTGTGCACAGTTTCAAACTTACATGAAAACTTACATTGAATTGCGCAAGAAAAACCCATGGTCAAAAGTGTATACAATATGAACGGTACATTGGGATTACACAAGAACCCTACAAGAATATGCTCAAAAGTGTAATAGATTTCAAGCGTATATTCACCCCTACAAAAATACATGAAAAAATACATTGAATTGCGCAAGAAACTCACGTGTGAATACTTTAAAAGTTGGCACACTATAATGGGTGTTATGAAACTAAGGTTGAGGTTTTTTAAACTTGGCAACGTATAATGTAGTCAAGCATGTTTTGAGAGTTTGATCGTAATAGTATAATCTGAGGGCAGGGGAGGAGGGGGTCAATTTTGGATGGAAAACCAAAAATACTCAGAATCGAAAATAAATGGGATCTGCCTCAAGGGCAAGGCTCAGAGGTCCCCTCCTTTTCTTAGTCTCTCATAGGTGTGTGTTGTCTGAAACCTACAATTTGGGGTGTGTAGTTTGCTATTTCTAGCTTTTATGAGCTAGGTTTCATAGACTATTGTAGGTGTGTGTTGTCTGAAACCTATAGTTTGGGATGTTATTTGGGCTATTCAGAGCTAGTTTTCTTAGTCTCTCATAAGTGTGTGTTGTCTGAAACCTACAATTTGGGGTGGGGAGTTTGCTATTTCAGGCTTTTATGAGCTAGGTTTCATAGCATTTTGTATGTGTGTGTTGTCTGAAAACTATAGTTTGGGATGATATTTGTGCTTTTCAGAGCTAGGTTTCTTAGTCTCTCATAGGTGTGTATTGTCTGAAACCTACAATTTGGGGTGGGTGGTTTGCTATGTCTGGCTTTTAAGAGCTAGGTTTCTTAGTCTCTCTTAGATGTGTGTTGTATAAAAGATACAAGTTGGGGTGGGTAGTTTGCTATTTAAGGCTTTTATGCGCTAGGTTTCATAGCCTTTTATATGTGTGTGTGTTGTCTGAAACCTACAAATTGGGGTTGGTAGTTTGCAATTTCTAGCTTTTATGAGCATGTTTCATAGCCTTTTGTAGGTGTGTGTTGACTAAAACCTATTGTTTGGGATGCTATTTGGGCTTTTCAGAGCTAGGTTTCTTAGTCTCTAATAGGTGTGTGTTGTATGAAACCTACAATTTGGGGTGGGTAGTTTGCTATTTCAAGCTTTTATGAGCTAGGTTTGATAGTTATTTGTAGGTGTGTGTTGTCTGAAACCTATAGTTTGGGATACTATTTGGTCTTTTCAGAGCTAGGTTTCTTAGTCTCTCATAGGTGTGTGTTGGCTGAAACCTACAATTTGGGGTGGATAGTTTGCTATTTCTAGCTTTTATGAGCTAGGATTCATAGCCTTTTATAGGTGTTTGTTGTCTAAAACATAGAGTTTGGGATGCTATTTGGGCTTTTCAGAGCTAGGTTTCTTAGTCTCTCATATGTGTGTGTTGTCTGAAACCTACAATTTGGGGTGGGTAGTTTTCTATTTTCGGCTTTTATGAGCTAGGTTTCATAGACTTTTGTTGGTGTGTGTTGTCTGAAACCTTTTGTTTGGGTTGCTATTTGGGCTTTTCAGAGCTAGGTTTCTTAGTCTCTCATAGGTGTGTGTTGTCTGAAACCTACAATTTGGGGTGGGTGGTTTGCTATTTCTGGCTTTTCAGAGCTAGGTTTCTTAGTCTCTCATAGGTGTGTGTTGTCTGAAACCTAAAATTTGGGGTGGGTAGTTTGCTATTTCAGGCTTTTATGAGATATGTTTATTAGCCTTTTCTAGGTATGTGTTGTCTGAAACCTACAATTTGGGTTGGGTAGTTTGCAATTTCTAGCTTTTATGAGCTATGATTCATAGCCTTTTGTAGGTGTGTGTTGTCTGAAACCTATAGTTTGGGATGCTATTTGGGCTTTTCACAGCTAGGTTTCTTAGTCTCTCATAGGTGTGTGTTGTCTGAAACCTACCATTTGGGGTTGGTAGTTTGGTATTTCTAGCTTTTATGAGCTAGGTTTCATAGCCTTTTGTAGGTGTGCGTTGTCTGAAACCTATAGTTTGGGATGCTATTTGGGATTTTCAGAGCTAGATTTTTTTGTTTCTACTTGGTGTGTGTTTTCTAAAACCTACAATTTGGGGTGGGTAGTTAGCAATCTCTATATTTTATGAGCTAGATTTCTTAACTTTTTGTAGGTGTGCGTTGTCTGAAACCTTTGGTTTGTGATGCTATTTGGGCTTTTCAGAGCTAGGTTTCTTAGACTCTCATAGGTGTGTGTTGTCTGAAACCTACATTTTGGGGTGGGTAGTTTGCTACTTCCTCTTTTTTTGAGCTAGGTTTCATATCATTTTTTAGGTGTGTGTTGTCTGAAACCTATAGTTTGGGATGCTATTTGGGCTTTTCAGAGCTAGGTTTCATAGCCTTTCGTAGGTGTGTGTTGTCTGAAACCTACAATTTGGGGTGGGTGGTTTGCTATTTCTGGCTTTTCAGAGCTAGATTTCTTAGTCTCTCATAGGTGTTTGTTGTATAAAAGCTACAATTTGGGGTGGTTAGTTTGCTATTTCAGGCTTTTATGCGCTAGGTTTCGTAGCCTTTTATATGTGTGTGTTGTCTGAAACCTACAAGTTGGGGTGGCTATTTTGCTATATCGAGCTTTTATGAGCTATGTTTCATAGCCTTTTGTAGGTTTGTTGTCTGAAACCTATAGTTTGGGATGCTATTTGGGCTTTTCAGAGCTAGGTTTCTCAGTCTCTCATAGGTGTGTGTTGGCTGAAACCTACAATTTGGGGTGGATAGTTTGCTATTTCTAGCTTTTATGAGCTAGGTTTCATAGATTTTTGTAGGTGTGTGTTGTCTGAAACCTATAGTTTGGGATGCTATTTGGGCTTTTCAGAGCTAGGTTTCCTAGTCTCTCATAGGTGTGTGTTATCTGAAACCTACAATTTGGGGGGTCCTTTTTTTGGATCCAAACTTCAACGTGTCGAATCTGAAAACAAAAGCTTGGTGATTAAAACAGGCTTTGTCTAATTCTAGGCAAAACCCAGAATTGATAGGGGGCAAGATGGAACGATGCCACATTCTGTGTGTTTTTATCTAAGCCTTTCAAAAAACCCTTATTAGCTGAGATTTTATAGTAATAGTTTTATTTTTCGATCCGAAAATAGACTAAAGTTTCAGATTTGAACCAGAGAATTGTATTCTCCATAATTTTCTTACATCTTTGGAAATCATTAACTATAACAAAAATGTTTTCGACCAGATGAGTTTTTGAAAAGCACATTCAGCATGGCGTGTGCTATTTTTTTTTATCATGAACCCTTTAGAGACCAATCTGATCAACTTAGAGAAAGTCCAAATAGAATCATTAGTGACATTAATATTAGTCCGTAAACTACAAACTGACAAAAAATATCCAGAACTTTTTTTTTCTTATAACCTTGACTTTGAAGTCATTTCTTCATCTTAATTGGCCTTAGAAATATCATGCAAAATAAAACTAGTGAAATAATTTAGGTCATATGGTAAATTTAATATATTTTTTTAAATACAGTAGTTTTTCTGTAAGGACATTCAATATCCTAAAAGTGTTTGATTCAAACTTTTACCTCAGGAATGGGATTGTCTTGAGGGGGGAATTTTCCACGGAAGAGGTGGAGGATTTTTTTACGTGAAAACAACTTTAACCGTGCTCAGCCACCAGCAATCAGAAATTAAATTATAAAAAAAAAGTTTCTTCAACTGGAAGTAAGGAGCAACGTCAAAACATAAAAACGGACAGAAAATAAATGCTGTTTCCAAAAGATTTAGAATTCATTAACATTAGTGTTGCCAGTCAAAAGCTATGGGTTTGAGAAAATTGTCTGATTATCGAAAAATGAAGAAACATCTTCCAAAAGTCGACATTTTTTTTTTTTTTTTACTTCGAAATTATTCAACTTTTTGTTAGAGTTCTAGTTTAGTTTAGTTTTATTTAATAGTTTAGAGTTTTACTATAGAGTCTTAGCTTAGAATTTTTGTTAGAGTTCTAGTTTAGTTTAGTTTTAGTTAGGAGTTTGATGTTTTACCTTTGAGTTTCAGTTAGAGTTCTAGTTTAGTTTAGTTTTAGTTAAGAGTTTGGTGTTTTACCTTAGAGTCTTAGCATAGAATTTTAGTTAGAATTCTAGTTTAGTTTAGTTTTAGTTAAGAGTTTCGAGTTTTAGCTTAGAGTCTCAGCTTAGAGTTTTTGTTAGAGTTCTAGTTTAGTTTTAGTTAAGAGTTTAGAGTTTTAGCTTAGAGTCTTAGCTTAGAAAGTTTTTGTTAGAGTTCTAGTTTAGTTTAGTTTTAGTTAAGAGTTTAGAATTTTTAGCTTAGAGTCTTAGCTTAGAGTTTTTGTTGAAGTTCTAGTTTACAAAACGAAACAATAGTAAAAAAAGAGAAAAACGAGGATTATACAAGCCAGTGAAACATATGAACTAAAATGCAAATATTTCGGTCAAGACCTCCGCTTGACCGTCCTCAGTGCAGGATAATAACATCAAAATTACTAATAAAACTCCATGGATACTATAAAATTTTTTTTTTCAAACCTTGAAACGAAACGCAACTAAAATTTGAAGACCCTCTCCATGTAACGGTGAAAGGGTAACTGAATGAAAAAATACAGTACTGAATGAGAATTCAATTTTTTAATTTATACAGAGCATTTTTAAAAGCTAAACGCTTTCCAGGTAAAACATCATCAGAGATTAGGTTAGGTCGCAAAATGTGATTTTGTTTTAATATTTAAGTAAAAACGATCAGAATTAATTAGTTCATTATAAACGGGGCTTAAATAAGTTCCTCCCGTGTCTCTATTGAGAGCAACCTTTCGGTGAATGTACTTTTTTATCTCAACTGCCTCCCTGAACTGCTTCACCTTTTTTGGCCAGTTTTTACATGGAATTTATTGAAACCTCCGCTTTGAATACTTTTCCTTTGAAACACCGGTTCTGGGGCCGGTTTGTCGATGATGTTATCTCTGTGTGGAATCACGGAGAGATAGAACTTAACACTTTTTTAGTTCATCTTAATAGTTTCGATTCCAACCTTCAGTTCCCCTTGGAACTGGAAGATAATCATAAACTGCCTTTTTTAGACGTCTTAGTCTTCAACAAATCTCTCAGCCAAAAATATTCAATTTATAGAAAACCTATGCATAATGCTAGGTATTTGCAATTCTCTTCCAATAACCCTCATTCTTTAAAAAGAGGAGTAGTTATATCTAGTTGATCGTATCATAAGAATTTGTTCAAAGGCTCATATAATTCCAGAATTAAATTATCTGAAGGACATTTTGTTTTGCAATGGATATCCCATCAAGTTACTGGAATCCATCATAGAAAAAAGACAAAAAAAGGCAGAAAAAGATTTATCATCTCCACAACCTCCAACGGATATCATCCCTTTAGTGGGTGATAAGAAAGTTTTTACTGTTTTGCCCTATTTTCGCAAATTAGGTGACAAATTGCAAAGAATTCTTAAAAAAACATAACTTAAATGTCACCTTCAGAAATTCTAATAAAATCGAGAACTATTTTAACAGCAGTAAAGATAAAACGAGTCCTATTTGGGGCAGTGGTGTTTATAGGGTTCCATGTTCTTGCGGCTGTTTCTATGTTGGAAGAACCCATAAGCAATTAGGGGAGAGATTGCTGGAACACAGGTCCTCAATCGACAAAGCTATGGAGCTATGCCAAAGGCCTGAGACTTTTGATTCCGCCTTGGCTCAGCATGTGTATGACAACCCGCACCATTTCGCTTTATTCGATAACACCTCCATTATTGCCCCTGTTAAAGGTCTCATCCAAGTTTTCAGGGAGGCAGTTGAGATAAAAAAGTACATTCACCGAAAGTTTGCTCTCAATAGAGACACGGGAGAAACTTATTTAAGCCCCATTTATAATGAACTAATTAATTCTGATCGTTTTTACTTAAATATTAAAAAAAATCAAATTTTACAACCTAACCTAATGTCTGATGATGTTTTAGCTGGAAAGTGTTTAGCTTTTAAAAATGCTCTGTATAAATTTAAAAATTTAATTCCCATTCAGTACTGTATTTTTTCATTCAGTTACCCTTTCACCGTTACATGGAGAGGGTCTTCAAATTTTAGTTTCGCTTCGTTTCAAGGTTTGGAAAAAAAAAATTTTATAGTATCCATGGAGTTTTATTAGTAATTTTGATGTTATTATCCTGCACTGAGGACGGTCAAGCGGAGGTCTTGACCGAAATAGTTGCATTTTAGTTCATATGTTTCACTGGCTTGTATAATCCTCGTTTTTCTCTTTTTTACTATTGTTTCGTTTTGTCATGATTAGCCAGTGTGGTCTTAGAAATTATTTATAGTTCTAGTTTAGTTTAGTTTTAGTTAAGAGTTTAAAGTTTTAGCTTAAAGTCTTAGCTTAGAGTTTTTGTTAGAGTTGAACTTTAGTTATGATATTTCTAAAGTCAATTAAGATGAAGAAATGTCAGAATGTAGGTTTGACATCACCAGGCACGTGCGAGGGAAATTTTTTGCTGGAGGGGGGCTTAAAAAAGGCAAAAATGGGTGAACTACATGAGTTTATAAGACGGTTCATGAAAATCCCAAGGTTTTTTCTGATTTTTTTGGACAATACCCATACTCCTATTGATGAGGACTGATGGTTATACTTAAATGTTTTTTTCATGAAAACCAACTATTTTTTTAACAAATTTTTTTTTGGACTTCGAAATTATTGAACATTTTGTTAGAGTTCTAGTTTAGTTTAGTTAAGAGTTTACAGTTTTACCATAGAGTCTTATGTTAGAGTTTCTGTTAGAGTTCTAGTTTTAATTCAGAGTTTGATGTTTTACATAAGAGTCTTAGCTTAGAGTTTTAGCTAGAGTTCTAGTTTAGTTTAGTTTTAGTTAAGAGTTTAGAGTTTTAGCTTAGTCTTAGTTTAGTGTTTTTGTTAGAGTTCTAGTTTAGTTTTAGTTAAGAGTTTAGAGTTTTAGCTTAGAGTTTTAACTTTGAGTTTCAGTTAGAGTTCTAGTTTAGTTTAGTTTTAGTTAAGAGTTTGGTGTTTTACCTTAGAGTCTTAGCTTAGAGTTTTAGTTAGAGTTCTAGTTTAGTTTAGTTTTAGTTAGGAGTTTAGAGTTTTAGCTTAGAGTCTTATCTCAGAGTTTTTGTTAGAGTTCTAGTTTATTTTAGTTTAAGTTAAGAGTTTAGAGTTTTAGCTTAGAGTTTTAACTTCGAGTTTTTGTAAGTGTTCTAGTTTAGTTTAGTTTTTGTTAAGAGTTTAGAATTTTTAGCTTAGAGTCTTAGCTTAGAGTTTTTGTTGAAGTTCTTGTTAAGTTTAGTTTTAGTTAAGAGTTTTAGCTTAGACTCTTTGCTTAGAGTTTTTGTTAGAGTTGAAGTTTAGTTATGATATTTCTAAAGTCAATTAAGATGAAAAAATGTCGGAGTGTAGGTTTGAAATCACCCAGCACGTGCGAGGGAATTTTTATGTTGGGTGGGGGGCTTAAAAAGGCAAAAAATTAGTGAACTACATGAGTATATAAGACGGCTCGGGAAAATTCCAAGGTTTTTTCAGATTTTTTGGACAATACCCATACTCCTATTGATGAGGACTGATGGTTCTAATTCACTATTTTTTCATGAAAACAAACTATTTTTGTTTTAGTTAGAGTTCTAGTTTAGTTTAGTTTTAGTTAAGAGTTTAGAGTTTTAGCTTAGAGTCTTAGCTTAGAGTTTTTGTTAGAGTTCTAGTTTAGTTTAGTTTTAGTTAAGAGTTTAGAGTTTTTAGCTTAGAGTCTTAGCTTAGAGTTTTTGTTGAAGTTCTAGTTTAGTTTTAGTTAAGAGTTTCAAGTTTTAGTTTCGAGTCTTAGCTTAGAGTTTTTGTTAGAGTTGAAGTTTATTTATGATATTTCTAAAGCCAATTAAGATGAAAAAATGTCGGAGTGTAGGTTTGACATCACCAGGCACGTGCGAGGGAAATTTTTTGTTGATAGGGGGCTTAAAAAGGCAAAAATGGGTGAACTACATGAGTCTATAAGACAGTTCGTGAAAATCCCAAGGTTTTTTCTGATTTTTTTGGACAATACCCATACTCCTATTGATGAGGACTGATGGTTCTAATTCAAGATTTTTTTCATGAAAACAAACTATTTTTTTAACAATTTTTTTTTGGACTTCAAAATTATTCAACTTTTTGTTAGAGTTCTAGTTTAGTTTAGTTTTAGTTAAGAGTTTGGAATTTTTAGCTTAGAGTCTTAGCTTAGAGTTTTGGCTAGAGTTGAAGTTTAGTTTAGTAATAGTTAAGAGTTTAGAGTTTTAGCTTAGAGCTTAGAGAAATTTAATTCAGGAAATTATGAAAAAAAAAAAATTTAGACGGTGTGTGTGTGTGTGTGTGTGTGCGTGTGTGTGTGTGTGAGCGTGTGTGTGTGTATGTGTGTGTGAAAGCTAGCACAATTAAACTAGCTAATGTCAATAACAGGACAATTCTTTTTTTTTCTCTTTATCACAAACAATTTTCAATGTCTACAGATCAAATTGGTCTCTTAACGGTTCATGATAAAAAAATAGTTTGGGACAAGAAAAAAAAACCTAAATAATGTCGTGAAATCAACATGCAAAGTCGACATAGCTTTATTTCATTTTTAAGGATAATTTAGACAAGGTTACGTGCGCGCACGTAACCGTCACGCACGTCACGTCACGCAAGTTTTCACGAACCGTCTTATAAACTCATGTAGTTCAATCATTTTTAGCCTTTTTAAGCCCCCCACCAACAAAAAATTTCCCTCGCACGTGCTTGGTGATGTCAAACCTACACTCCGACATTTCTTCATCTTAATTGACTTTAGAAATATCATAACTAAACTTCAACTCTAACAAAAACTCTAAGCTAAGAGTCTAAGCTAAAACTTTAAACTCTTAACTAAAACTAAACTAAACTAGAACTTCAACAAAACTATCAAAAACTATAAATTAAAAAATATAAATTAACCAAACTAGAACTATAACTAAAACTATAAGATAAGACTCCAAGGTAAAACTATAAACTCTAAAATAAAATTATATTAAACTAGAACTCTAAGTCAATATCTAATCAAAGTAAACAAACAAAAAATCCAAAATCTTAACTAAAACTAAACTAAACTAGAACTCTAACTGAAACTCAAATTTAAAACTCTAAGGTAAGACTATAAACTCTTAACTAAAACTAAACTAAACTAGAACTCTAACTAAAACTCTAAGCTAAGATTCTAGGCTAAAACTATAAACTCTTAACAATAACTAAACTAAGCTAGAACTCTAAAAATAACTCTAAGCTAAGACTCTAAGGTAAACACTATACTCTTAACTAAAACTAAACTAAACTATAACTCTAACTGAAACTCAAAGGTAAAACATCAAACTCTTAACTAAACTAAACTAGAACTCCAACTGAAATTCTACTCTGAGACTCTAAGCTAAAACTCTAAACTCTTAACTAAAACTAAACTAAACTAGAACTCTAACAAAAAATTGAATAATTTCGAAGTCCAAAAAAAAAATTGTTAAAAAAATAGTTCGTTTACATGAAAACAATATTGAATTAGATCCATCAGGCATCATCAATAGGAGTATGGGTATTGTCCAAAAAATCAGAAAAAACCTTGGGATTTTCATGAACCGTCTTATAAACTCATATAGTTCACCCATTTTTGCCTTTTAAGCCCCCCACCAACAAAAAATTTCCCTTGCACGTGCCTGGTGATGTCAAACCTACATTCCGACATTTCTTCATCTTAATTGACTTTAGAAATATCATAACTAAACTTCAACTCTAACAAAAACTCTAAGCTAAGACTCTAAGCTAAAACTTTAAACTCTTAACTAAAACTAAACTAAACTAGAACGCTACCAAAAACTCTAAGCTAAGACTCTAAGGTAAAACTCGAAACTCTTAACTAAAACTAAACTAAACTAGAAGTCTAACAAAAACTCTAAGCTGAGACTCTAAGCTAAAACTCTAAACTCTTAACTAAAACTAAACTAAACTAGAACTCTAACTAAAATTCTAAGCTAAGACTCTAAGATAAAACACCAAACTCTTAACTAAAACTAAACTAAACTAGAACTCTAACTGAAACTCAAAGGTAAAACATCAAACTTTTAACTAAACTAAACTAGAACTCTAACAAAAACTCTAAGCTAAGACTCTAAGGTAAAACTCTAAACTCTTAACTAAAACTAAACTAAACTAGAACTCTAACAAAAAGTTGAATAATTTCGAAGTAAAAAAAAAAATTTGTCTACTTTTGGAAGATGTTTCTTCATTTTTCGATAATCAGACAATTTTCTCAAACCCATAGCTTTTAACTGGCAACAGTAATGTTAATCAATCCTAAATCTTTTGGAAACAGTCTCTATTTTCTGTCCGTTTTTAAGTTTTGACGTTGCTCCTTACTTTCAGTTGAAGAAACTTATTTTTTATAATTTATAATTTATAAATATTATAAATTTTTTATAATTTAATTTCTGATCGCGGGGGGCTGGGCACGGTTGAAGATGTTTTCACGTAAAATTATTCTCCACCTCTTCCATGGAAAATTCCCCCCTCAATAAAATCCCATTCCTGAGGTAAAAGTTTGAATCAAACACTTTTAGGATATCGAATGTCTTTACTGAAAAACTACTGTATTAAAAAAAAAAATTAAATTTATCATACGACCTAAATTATTTCACTAGTTTTATTTTGCATGATATTTCTAAGGCCAATTAAGATGAAGAAATGACTTCAAAGTCAAGGCTATAAGAAAAAAAAGTTCTGGATATTTTTTGTCAGTTTGTAATTTACGGAATAATAAGAATATCACTAACGATTCTATTTGAACTTTCTCCAAGTTGATCAAATTGGTCTCTAAAGGGTTCATGATAAAAAAACAAATAGAGCAAGCCATGCTGAATGTGGATTTCAAAAACTCATCTGGTCGAAAACATTTTTGTTATCGTTAATGATTTCTAAAGATGTAAGAAAATTATGGAGAATACAATTCTCTGGTTCAAATCTGAAACTTTAGTCTATTTTCGGATCGAAAAATAAAACTATTCCTATAAAATCTGAGCTAATAAGGGTTTTTTGAAAGGCTTATATAAAAACACACAGAATGTGGCATCGTTCCATCTTGCCCCCTATCAATTCTGAGTTTTGGCTAGAATTAGACAAAGCCCGTTTTAATCACCAAGCTTTTGTTTTCAGATTCGACACGTTGAAGTTTGGTTCCAAAAAAAGAACCCCCCAAATTGTATGTTTCAGATAACACACACCTATGAGAGACTAGAAAACCTAGCTCTGAAAAGCCCAAATAGCATCTCAAACTATAGGTTTCAGACACCACACACCTACAAAAGGCTATGAAACCTAGCCCATAAAAGCAGGAAATAGCAAACTACCCACTCCAAATTGTAGGTTTCAGACAACACACACCTATGAGAGACTAAGAAACCTAGCTCTGAAAAGCCCAAATAGCATCACAAACTATAGGTTTCAGACAACACACACCTACAAAAGGCTATGAAACCTAGCTCATAAAAGCTAGAAATAGCAAACTATCCACCCAAAATTGTAGGTTTCAGCCAACACACACCTATGAGAGACTAAGAAAACTAGCTCTGAAAAGCCCAAATAGAATACCAAACTAGAGGTTTCAGACAACACACCTACAAAAGGCTCTGTATCATAGCTAATAAAATCTAGAAATTGCAAACTGCCCACCCTAAATTGTAGGTTTCAGACAACACACACATATAAAAGGCTATGAAACCTAGCACATAAAAGCCTGAAATAGCAAACTACCCACCCCAAATTGTAGGTTTTTTACATCACACACCTATGAGAGACTAAGAAACCTAGCTCTGAAAAGCCAGAAATAGCAAACCAACCACCCCAAATTGTAGGTTTCAGACAACACACACCTATGAGAGACTAAGAAACCTAGCTCTGAAAAGCACAAATAGCATCCCAAACTATAGGTTTCAGACAACACACACCTACAAAAGTCTATGAAACCTAGCTCATAAAAGCCGGAAGTAGCAAACTAACCACCCCAAAATGTAGGTTTCAAACAACACACACCTATGAGAGACTAAGAAACCTAGCTCTGAAAAGCCCAAATAGCATCCCAAACCATAGGTTTCAGACAACGCACACCTACAAAAGGCTATGAAACATAGCTCATAAAAGCTAGAAATAGCAAACTACCCACCCCAAATTGTAGGTTTCAGACAACACACACCTATGAGAGACTAAGAAACCTAGCTCTGAAAAGCCCAAATAGCATCCCAAACTATAGGTTTCAGACAAAACACACCTACAAAAGGCTATGAAACATAGTTCATAAAAGCTAGAAATAGCAAACTACCCACCCCAAATTGTAGGTTTCAGACAACACACACACATATAAAAGGCTATGAAACCTAGCGCATAAAAGCCAGAAATAGCAAACTACCCACCCCAAATTGTAGCTTTTATACAACACACACCTATGAGAGACTAAGAAACCTAGCTCTGAAAAGCCAGAAATAGCGAACCACCCACCCCAAATTGTAGGTTTCATACAACACACACCTATGAGAGACTAAGAAACCTAGCTCTGAAAAGCTCAAATAGCATCCCAAACTTAAGGTTTCAGACAAGACACAACTACTAAAGGATATTACACATAGCTCTTAAAAGCGGTAAATAGCAAACTACCCACCCCAAATTGTAGGTTTCATACAACACACACCTATGAGAGACTAAGAAACCTAGCTCTGAAAAGCCCAAATATCATCCCAAAATTTAGGTATCAGACAACACACACCTAAAAAATGATATGAAACCTAGCTCAAAAAAGCTAGAAATAGCAAACTACCCACCCCAAATTGTAGGTTTCAGACAACACACACCTATGAGAGACTAAGAAACCTAGCTCTGAAAAGCCCAAATAGCATCGCAAACTATAGGTTTCAGACAACACACACCTGCAAAAAGCTATGAAACCTAGCTCATAAAAGCTAGAAATAGCAAACTACCCACCCCAAATTGTAGGTTTCAGACAACACACACCTATGAGAGACTAAGAAACCTAGGTCTGAAAAGCCCAAATAGCATCCCAAACTATAGGTTTCAGACAACAAACACCTACAAAAGGCTGTGAAACATAGCTTTTAAAAGCGAGAAATTGCAAACTACCCACCCCAAATTGTAGGTTTAAGACAACACACACATATGAGAGACTAAGAAACCTAGCTCTGAAAAGCCCAAATAGCATCCCAAACTATAGGTTTCAGACAACACACACCTACAAAAGGCTATGAAACATAGCTCATAAAAGCTAGAAATTGCAAACTACCCACCCCAAATTGTAGGTTTCAGACAACACACACATATAAAAGGCTATGAAACCTAGCTCATAAAAGCCTGAAATAGCAAACTACCCACCCCAAATTGTAGCTTTTATACAACACACACCTATGAGAGACTAAGAAACCTAGCTCTGAAAAGCCAGAAATAGCACACCACCCACCCCAAATTGTAGGTTTCAGATAACACATACCTATGAGAGACTAAGAAACCTAGCTCTGAAAGGCCCAAATAGCATCCCAAACTATAGGTTTCAGACAACACATACCTACAAAAGGCTATGAAACCTATTTCATAAAAGCCGGAAATAGCAAACTACCCACCCCAAATTGTAGGTTTCAGACAACACACACCAATGAGAGACTAAGAAACCTAGCTCTGAAAAGCCCAAATAGCATCCCAAACTATAGGTTTCAGACAACATACACCTACAAAAGGCTATGAAACCTAGCTCATAAAAGCTAGAAATAGCAAACTACCCACCCCAAATTGTAGGTTTCAGACAACACACACCTATGAGAGACAAAGAAACCGAGCTCTGAAAAGCCCAAATAGCATCCCAAACTATAGGTTTCAGACAACATACACCTACAAAAGGCTATGAAACCTAGCTCATAAAAGCTAGAAATAGCAAACTGCCCACCCCAAATTGTAGGTTTCAGACAACACACACCTATGAGAGACTAAGAAAAGGAGGGGACCTCTGAGCCTTGCCCTTGAGGCAGATCCCATTTATTTTCGATTCTGAGTATTTTTGGTTTTACCTCCAAAATTGACCCCCTCCTCCCCTGCCCTCAGAAATGGGGGAAGGAGGGGCCTCTGAGCCTTGCCCTTGAGGTAGATCCCATTAATTTTCGATTCTGAGTATTTTTGGTTTTTAAATTGACAACACATTGAAGTATTTGCAAATGCTAAACCCTTTTCTTTTTTTCTCCACCTTAATAGGATCAAATTCGCAAATCATACTACTATCTTTTTTGCAATGTTTAGGAAGAGGTGTATTGTCAACAAAAACAGAAAAAAAACCTGCTTTAAATTATACTATTACGATCAAACTCTAAAAACATGCTTGACTACATCATACGTTGCCAAGTTTAAAAAACCTCAACCTTAGTTTCATAACACCCATTATAGTGTGCCAACTTTTAAAGTATTCACACGTGAGTTTCTTGCGCAATTCAATGTATTTTTTCATGTATTTTCGTAGGGGTGAATGTACGCTTGAAATCTATTACACTTTTGAGCATATTCTTGTAGGGTTCTTGTGTAATTCCAATGTACCGTTCATATTGTATACACTTTTGACCATGGGTTTTTCTTGCGCAATTCAATGTAAGTTTTCATGCAAGTTTGAAACTGTGCACACCCTCAGGTGTAAGTTTCTATGTAAGTTTCGGACTGTGCACACCCTCAGGTGTAAGTTTCTATAGAAGTTTCGGACTGTGCACATACACAGGTGTAAGTTTCTATGTAGGTTTCGGACTGTGCACATACACAGGTGTAAGTTTCTATGTAGGTTTCGGACTGTGCACATACACACTACTTTCGTTTGGAGTACCAGTCCTGGTTGAACTTCTTTGAAGTAATGATATTAGGGCTGTTTTAAAACATTTTTTTGAAAAAACCTTTCAGTTTTAAGGATTAAATTTTAATGTAAGTTTCTTTTATATTGTTTTTTATTCTCTTCGTTTGTTTTGCTGAGGACGACCCTTGGATATAGGGTCGAAATATTCATTTAAAGTTGCGTTCCACTGTCTTGTATAAAAATTTCCCTGTTGTTCTACTTATTGTTTAGGATGGAAAGGCAGTGTGGTCTTCGTCGCTATTTGAGGATATTTTCTTGGGGGAAGGGACATTTCTATGAAGGGGCGCCTGATTTCCCAGCATTATTTAAAAAACTATCAGAAATTAAATATTCGAAATTAAGTTTCGGACTGTGCACACCCTCAGGTGTAAGTTTCTATAGAAGTTTCGGACTGTGCACATACACAGGTGTAAGTTTCTATGTAGGTTTCGGACTGTGCACATACACAGGTGTAAGTTTCTATGTAGGTTTCGGACTGTGCACATACACACTACTAACGAAGTGGACAGAACAATTCAAATGGAATTAAAATACTTACAGACAAGCTTTTAAAGCTAATCTTGCCTTCTTGGCAGCCAGCCTAGATGGTCTATTCGTAACAGGGTGAGTGGAGTTATTTACTGGTTTTTTAATATAATTACTTAAATCATTTTTTATTAAATTTGTGTATAGGGCATTAAGCGAATTTTCCCCCCAAATCTCTATTTAAAGAAATATTACTATTTATTTTGATTTTAATTTCAATTGCCTCTCGAACAACCTGTTTTATGCCTAAATCATTGCTAATAAGGCAAGTTTCTTCAAAAAATATTTTATGACTAGGGTTATCATATATGTGACCGCTTAAAGCGGAACCAAAGGAAATATTTGTACTATTAGAATTTAAAGCTTTAGTTATGTCATCTTTGTGTTGTTGTAGGCATTTTTCTGAATTTTGATGGGTTCTACCAACATAAAAATGGCCGCAGTCAGTAGTATGTTACCTTATACTTTGCGTAGGTTATGTTCCTTCCGGTGTATTTCCATCACTTTACATTCCCTGGCACCTTTCCACCAGACTAGTTATTGCTATTGTTTTCAATTGAATATGGAATTATACAAAACCTACCAGACAAGTTTCCGGGCCAACCAGACATGTTTCTGGGCCAAGCAGACAAGTTTCTGGGTCAACTATAACATTTTGGGCCTTTGCGTTCCGTGGCTCCTTTCCAGAGCATGTAACTGTTGATTTGGGGCCTTTACATTCCTTCCTTTGCTATAGAAAACCATTGCATCCTGTTTAGCTGCCAATATATATCAATTATTTTTTTGTATATATTCAGGTTTCAGATTAGAATTTTCTACAGTTTGAATAGTTCATTCAATCTACTAGTATCAAAATTTTTGCAATCATTTACATAGATATGGAATATTCTAAGCGACTTCTGGTGAGTAAAATTTTCTAATTATTATAATAAAAAGAAATTTTTTTTTGTCTCGTCATTAAGTTAAGGAAGAATTTCCTTACTTACGCTTTGCTTTTTTTTTCACCGTGCTGTTAGCTCTTTTAAAAAGCTTCCTTCTTTTAAATATTAAACAGTCCATGTATTTCAATTTTAGTAAATATTCAAAAAAGAGGGGTAGAATAGATATCTTTTTTGAACATGCTAAAGAAAAACTTAAGCGTATAAGGTGAGATATAGGCTAGAGGACGAACCATTTATATACTCAATAATTTTTAGTTTAGGCTATGTCCAGGAGACTTTTTCTTCCTTTTTCTGTGATTTTAAGTATTTCGTAATTTAGGTATATAAGTTTTAAAAGCTTTGCATAAAAAAAAATCGTTTTACTAGTAAATTCAAATTTCAGGGGGACTTAGCCCCCCTCCCCTCCAACAATACAAAATCTTAAAATATAAAAAAAAATATTAGATAGAAAACGCAAAGTGTGCTTTTTTCCATTTAAATAAAATCTCTCCTCCCCTCTCCTTTGGTTACGATTGTAAATGTCTTGAAACACTTCTTTTCATTCAAAAAAAAAAAATGTCATTTACCCATCGTGTTTTTTTAAAATGAGCTTTCTTTATCAGCTTAAATAGAACCACATTTACATTTACTGTGGGTAAAATTTCATTTACCCATCGTGTTTTTAAAATGAGCTTTCTTTATCAGCTGAAATAGAATAGGGGAGGGGATGTT